>NW_026652278.1:14405722-14682352 GCF_009828535.3 Hylobates moloch | reverse complement strand
GATGGATACATGCACAAAAAAACATCGAGGTGTGCACACATGATGGTCACTCCAAAAGTTGGAGGCCACACAAATGACTCTCAGTTTGTCAAAGTGGGCCAAATCAATTTCAGCCCATCCATACAACAGAATAGTCTGCAGTGATTAGACATAAGGAGGCAAAGTTCTAGACTCAGAGTAAAAGACGCTGAAGATATATCATTAAATAAATGGGGGAAAGGCCAGATATGGAATAGTGTACGTATACCTTGCTCCCCTATGTAACTGTTTAAAATGATATATATTTATATGTAGATACATGCATACTTTTTTCTGGTGGGATACATAGGAAACTTTGGGGATGAGGATAGGGGTCAGAGAAAAGGAGGGAGAGTTTAATCATTTTTCTAGATCTTTCTGTACTGGTCAAGTTTTTATATCATGCACAGTTATTGCCTTTATTTAAAGAGTAATAGGAAGAAAGGAAGAAAAAAGACAAGACACCAGCCTCTATACTGGTAGAAACCAATTCAGTCCTCCCTTAAACGCTGCTTGCCAGTGGCCGATGTCACCATGGAGAAGGTCACTTGGGAGCCTTCCTTACTCTAAACTCGCTGCTCACTTGCTGGGGGAGTTGTGGGACTGGGAAGTTGCTCTGCAGGCGAAAGTGTCTTTATGCCAGAATTAGGCACAAAGGGCATTAGGACACTCGGCTGTCTGTGGCTGTGTGACTCAGGACACATAAGTTACAGCCTCTTTTCACTGGAAGTTTTCAGCTCAATCTGGCAACCCATCTGTTGAACACCTACTATGTGTCAGCACTCTGCCAGGCCTACGGAATGAGCAGACACAAAGACAATTTAGCCCCTGCCTCCAGGAACAAGATAAACCAATGATGCTGGAAACTGCAGATGAGGGAGAAGTGCTACAAGAGATGGGGACAAAGTGGAGGAAGGGAGAGATTCCCTATGGCCAGAGGGACCAGGAAGGCTTCCTGGAGGAGGTGGGAGTTGATCTGGAGCAGTCCCAGGCCAAGAGAACAGCTTGAGCAAAGACTGGGAAGCAAAAGAGAAACTTATGCAGGGAAGGAGGAGAGGCTGGAACCCAGAATGCTGGGCTGGGGAGGGAGAGGTGGGCAGGGGAGATGAAAGGTTAGATCTGCCGAAAGCAAGAACCCGAAGGAAGACAGGAGCTGGGCCAGAGAGTGCTGAGTGCCCCGCAAGAGGTTTGCACTTAATTCTGTGAACATTGAAAGGTTTTGATTTGGGAGTGAAAGGGTCAGAGCTGTGTCCGAGGCTCATGTTGATGACTGTCTGGTTTGTAAAAGTCAGTGTCGCCTCCTGAAAACATGGAAGTGCCTATGGAGTAGATGCTGGTATGAAGGGCAGGGAAGAGCACTGTGGGCAAAGTCTTTGAGACCGCCCTTGCAGACAGCGGGGACAGCAGGCTGGGCTCTGGGGAATGGGTCCGCTGGGGTCTGTCAGGATCTGCCCGGGTCTGCTGGGGTCGGCCGGGGTTTTAACCTTAAGCATCAGCTCCTAACTTGCCTGGAGGCAGGATGAGGGTTTCCACCTCCCAGGCCTTGAACCTCGGCACTTGCCACTCTAGTTGCGGTTCTAGATGACTTGGCTCAGCTGTCCCCAGAATCCCAGCCCAGGATCAGCCATCCTGGTCCTTCTGTGACAGGTAATGTGGAAAAGGCAGTCTACGGCCTAAGAGAGAGAGGCCACCAGGCTCACAAATGAGCTTCAATGTCACTCATCTTTTAAAAGTAGATTTCCGGCCAGGCGCGGTGGCTCACGCCTGGAATCCCAGCACTTTGGGAGGCCAAGGCAGGCAGATCACCTGAGGTCAGGAGTTCAAGACCAGCCTGGCCAACATGGTGAAATGCCGTCTCTACGAAAAAACACAAAAATTAGCCAGGTGTGGCAGCAGGCACCTGTAATCCCAGCTACTCTAGGGGCTGACCAGGAGGCGGAGGTTGCAGTGAGCTGAGATTGCACCACTGCACTCCAGCCTGGGCAACAGAGCCAGACTCTGTCTCAAAAAAAAAAAAAAAAAAAAGAAGTAGATTTCCCATTTGCCTCTCTGAAAAGGAAGTTTTCTGTAACTTTTCAAATCTTTCAGGCCCCAGTGCTGGCTCTTCCCTCCCTCAGGAACCTGCAGCCTCACCCCTGGCTGAAAGTGTTCCTATCTGCAGCTGACATCAGGCACATCTCACTTCTGAATAGCTGCTTCCAGCTGACCTTCTCCTCTCTGTTTTCAGCCCTGAGAGTGTTGTGAAGATTAATTAGAGAGAAGCTGTCGACTAGGAGGCAACCGCGGTACCAGTCTCTGGAGAGCAGGGCCCCTGTCTAACTTGGCCTCTCATTCCATAAGTGCCTGTTGAGTGTGCCAGGCTGTCTTTCAGGTGATGGAGCACAGTGGCTGTGGGCCCGACTCTGAAGCAAGACTGTCTGGGCTTCTCTCTCTGCTTGCACCGTTGGGCATGGTGGCTCACCCCTGTAATCCCAGCACTTTGGGAGGCCGAGGCAGGTGGATCACCTGAGTTCAGGAGTTCGAGACCAGCCTGGCCAACATGGTGAAACCTTGTCTCTACTAAAAATACAAAAATTAGCTGGGCATGGTGGTGCACACCTATAGTCCCAGCTACTCGGGAAGCTGAGGCAGGAGAATCGCTTGAACCTAGGAAGGGGAGGTTGCAGTGAGCTGAGATCACGCCACTGCACTCCAGCCTGGGCGACAGAGCAAGACTCAAAAACAAAAACAAAAACAAAACAAGTTATGTGAACTTGGTCAAGCTAATGACCCTCTCTAAGCCTTACGCCTGATGCTTTTACCTACTTCTTAAAGTTTCTGAGAACAAGAAATGTGAACATATGTCCACACAAAAACTTGTACACAAATGTTCATAACAACCAAAAGGTAGAAACACCCCAAACGTCCATCCACTGATGAATGGATAAAAAGAGGGCTATCTATAGAATTGAGTATTGTTTGTCAATAAAAAGGAATGCAGTAATGACACACACCACCACAAGGATGAACTTTTAAAACATTATGCTAAGTGACAGAAGCCAGCCATAAAGGTCCACATATTGTATGATTCCATTTACAGGAAATGTCCAGAACAGGGAAATCTACAGACAGAAAGTAGATTAGTGATTGCATGGGGCTGGAGGAGGGGAAGTGGGACTGCTAATGGGTACGGGGTTTTGTTGAGGGGTAACGAAATGTTCTAAGATTTATTGTAGTAATGGTGGCATAACTCTGTAAATATACTTAAAGCCATTGAATTGCACACTTTATTTTTTTTAGAGTCTTGCTCTGTTACCCAGGCTAGAGTGCAGTGCCACAGTCACAGCTCACTGCAGCCTTGAACTCCTGGGCTCAAGTGATCCTCCTGCCTCAGCCTCCCCAGTAGCTGGGACTATAGGTGTGCACCTCTACACTCTGCTCACTTTTACATATATATATTTTTTGTAGAGACTGGGTTGCCCAGGCTGGTCTCAAACTCCTGGGCTCAAGCAATTCACCTGCCACAGCCTCCCAAGTGCTGGGATTACAGGCGTGAGCCACTGCACCCAGCCAAACTGTACATTTTAAATCAGTGAGTTGTAGAGTATGAATTAGATCTCAATAAAACTGTTGAAAATGTTTCTTAGAACAATGCCTGGCACATGTTAAGCACTAAATAAGTGTTAGCTACTATGATCTGTTGCTAGGGAAATAAGTGAAAAAGATGGGCAGATGCAATGGCCTGAATGTTTGTGCCTTAGCCCCAAATTCCTAGGCTGAACTCCTCACCCACAAGGTGATAGTATTAGGAGGTGATACCCGTGGGAGGTGATGTGGGTCATGAGGGTGGAGTCCTCATGAGTAAGATATGCTTCCTTATATAAGAGGCCCAAGAGAGACCCCTTGCCCCTCATGTGAGGACATAGTGAGATGCCATCCATGAGCCAGAAGCGGCCCTCACCAGACATGGAATCTGCCTGTGCCTTGATCTTAGACTTTCCAGCCTCCAAAACTGTGAGAAATGAGCTTGTGTTGTTGACACAGTTCCCAGTGTATGGTATTCTGTGGCAGCAGCCCACATAGACAAAGACAGCAGGTTTCCTGCTTCAGGAGCGTGCATTCACCGACTTCTCCTCTGCATCCTGTGCTGGGCCCGGCACCGAGTGGGCACATGGTAGACCCCACCAGCCTCTGCTAGACCATGTGTGTTCTCTAAAGTCCAGCCGTGTCACTCCATAAGATGAGACTTGTCACCTCTGCTCAAGGCTGCCTGTCTGGCCCTTCCTGGCCCTTAGCAAGGCTCCCGCTCTCTGGTCCACACAGCCAGATCACCGTCTCATGGAGCCTCGTTGCAGGCCACTGAGCCCTTGTTTGCACCAGTTCTGTTTCTGGATTTTCTCAGCTCCTGACCTTCTGACTTGGTCCCATGTTCTGAGAGGTCCTTGGCCCCGTCATCTCCCACCTCATCCTTGGACTTGACAATGCATCTACTTCTCTGGGTCGGCCCTTCAGTTCTACTGGACAGGCTCTGTTCCCCACCCCACCCAGGGGATAGGACAGTGACAGTAAAACCGACATTCTCATTCTCCAGGCACTGCCAAGATGCCAAGTGAACCAGTTCTAGGAACATGGAATTCACAGGGAGACTCTGAGTGGGGACACAAATGAAGAACAGACCTTGTCCTCCAGGAGCCACTCCCAGGTTCACCCCAAGTTGCCTGGTGACCACAGAGCCACTTTTCCTGGAGAGGCTTCAAGGGAGCAGGGGAGGCAGGACACCAAGGCACGACCTGTAGCCCACCTCCCAGTGACCCCCTCAGTCCTGGGCCACTCTATTTCACAACCTGGTGGGAGGGGAGCTCTCCCACCAGAGGGTCCTATGAGAAGGGATGTCCCTGCCCCTCCACCGTGCCCCTCTGCTGCTCCTCCTTCTCCAATGCTGGTAACAGATAGGGCAGAAACAGTAATGACAGCAACAGGCCAAAGGCAGAAGGGCAGGGCCAGGCAGCCAGCACTTGGGGTTATTGTAAGACTGGGCAGCCTCGCCTAGCATCCACAGCGGGAAGAGGATGAGGGATCAGAGGAGCTGCCCATGGCGCCGCTCCACCGCCAACCAGGTGGTCCTGATGCAGGAGAGCTGGCTGCCTTCCAGAAATGAGGCAGAGAGGAAAGACGAGGAGGCCGAGGGGCAACTGCATTCCGTGAGACGACCTGAACCGGGGCATCTGTCCTCCCCCAGAGGTAGAACCAGCTCCCGACCTGTCTGCAACTGCTGCGTTTGCCCTTGTCGTTCTCAGTTTGTGCCTTCGTGTCACACACCTGCCTGGGTGACAGCAATCATCTATCTTCCTGTGCAGGTGGCCAATGGTCATTAGGTGGAATGAAGCTGGCGGAATGGAGCGAGGCGGCCACAGCTGCAGGCAGAGCCACGGGATCAGGAATAATGAACACCGCACACGGAGCCAGGCGGCAGAGAGCCCCAGCCAGTGCCAATGACTGGCCTTCCTCTCTCGCCAGTGGCTTTGCAGGGGCCAGCCCCTCCATCCAGAAGAAATGGGTCACAGCGTGTGAATTCACAGCAGGCCCGAGCCAACAGGGACAGGCACCCGTGGAGGCCATCAGGACTCTAAGTGCCCGCTGGAGAGTAGGGCGGCGACCTCTGGCTTGTTTTGTGCTGTGGGTTGGGGCCTTGGCCTCTTCCTCAGAAGGAGGGATCAGGCAGGAGGAAGGGGAGCCTTCCTGGCTCCTACAAACCATGCTTACTCTGTCACTTCCTCCTCTGTCTCTCTTACCCCACGTGGCCCATTGAGGGAGGCTGGGCACGTTGGGTATAGCTGGTTGGCACCATGGGCCCAAGATGATGAGGCCTGTCTCCCTGGTGCTCCCGACATGGGGTTCGGAGCAAACGCCAGAGGTCATGCCCAGGCTGGGTGCCAAAGCCAAGATGGGCAGTCGCTTCCCACTGTGGTCAGGTGAGAGAGAGGGAAGAATGAGAAGGTGGGGTTAAAACAGAGGGGAGGCGGGAGAGCCAAGGACCCAGGAAGGCTGAGAGGGAGCAGAGAAGGGGACCACTAGGGATGGGGGGTGGGTTTCACAGCAGGAGCACCAGGTTCATTTGGGGCCAGAACTGGTCAGACGTGAGATCATTCCTGACGCCATCCTGCAGCTGGATGCTTTCTGACACATGACCATTGCCAGCCCCACGGGGACACCGACCGGGTGCAGAACACAGCCCTGGGGGTCTCATCAGATGTCAGGGCTGGAGCCAGGCTCCACTGCCTGCTTGCTATGTGACTGGGCAAACTAGTTCATTTCTCTAAGATTTTTCACCTGTAAAAACAGGACATGACGCTCAGAAGCTGTTATATTCGCTGACGGAGCACACACAAAGTGTTGGCACGTTCTAGGTATTCAGAAGCAGTTTGTGAATAATACCATTGAAAACCCCCTGGTGGAAATTGCAGCCCTGACCTCTGGTTTTGGGTGCGAAGGGGGGGCAAGAAGCTTCCAATTAGGCTGCTGGTATGTATGGCACCCCCTGGCTGAGTCATCACCACCACCCCTGACATCACACCAAGGAGGGGCTGCTCTGAGGTCCTCAGACCCTTTTTTTAAAAAACAAGTAGTCATTGACACTTTAGTATAACGTTCTGCAATTAGGCTATCAGGTCCTTCTCTCCTGAACCCTAGGAAACACCAACTCTGAGATGTCCTTGGAGAGCAGGACTTGGGGGACCTCTCTGCAGCCAGGAACCTGGGGTGGGAGAGATGGGGTGCTGAGAGGTACCATCTTCACTTCTTCTCACCTGAATTTCCTTCCCTGCTCCCCAAGCTAGAATACCCATGCCCACCTGCAGACCCAGCCCTACCTAGGTCTGAGACCATCCTAATGGGCAGCAAGTATCTTGACAACCTCAGTAATGCCAGCCCTTGGGGCTAAGATGACTTCCTACTGTCCACAGGCCTAAGCCTCTATTTCCAAGTCACCCTTAGGGTCACATGCCTTCAAGTTGATCCCTAGGTTGGCTCAGAAAAAAGGACAAGATTCCTGCCTCAGTTTCCCTGCCCAGCACTCCATTGCCCCACAGACCTTGAGCCCTGCTCTGGCCCCACTGTCTGCTCAGTGGGGGCCCCAGCGTCCTGCTGTAGTTTCCCAGTCTCTTCCCTCGAGGCTGGAGCTTGCATCCCAGACTGCCCAGAGCTTGCCCCATCTGTTGGAGCCTGGACAGCAGGTCATTTGGTTGGCCTTGCCAGGGCCACACCTGCCCCATTCTCCTGGTCCCGGGGCCTTCACCCTTCCCATGCGCCTGTCAGCTGGGATTACTGTGGTCCCAGTAGGTCTCACACCCAAACTTGTCTCCTTTCTTCCCTCCTCTTTTCATGTTTATTCAGTGGACTGGACAGTGTGGTTCAGTGGCTGGATGAGGCAGTCATTGCCTTATTGAAAGCAGAGAAGAGCTAAAAGGCAGCAGAGGCAGAAAGAGGCCACGTGTCCCTCGGGGGAGCCAGACGTGATTGCTCCAAGGAGCCAGAGCAGGAAAGGGAGGGGTTCTGAAGGGGCGCTGGGAGGAGGCCCAGTGTCAATATAGACACCAGCATCATGCAAACATGTATTGCACGTTGGTTCAATGTCCAAGCCCCACAGTCAGACCACCCGGTTCAAATAACTTTGGGTGATCTTGAGTAAATAACTTAATTTCTCTGAGTCTCATCTGAATGTCCTTATCTGAAAAATAGAAATAATGAAACCTTAAAGGGTTCCAATAAGAATTACATGAGACACCCCATCTCTACTAAAAACACACACAAAAATTAGCTGGACATGGTGGTGCACACCTGTAATCCCAGCTACTCAGGAGGCTGAGGCAGGAGAATTGCTTGAATCTGGGAGGCGGAGGTTGCGATGAGCCAAGATCGCACCACTGCATTCCAGCCTGGGCAACAGAGGGAGACTCCGTCTCACAGAAAAAAAAAAAAGAATTACATGAGACAGCATACAAACTGTGCCTGTCATATAGGAGACAGGAGACACTCTAGATGATGGGAGCCATTATTTTATTGGAAAATAGATATTAACACATCCTACTTTGGGTATAGGAACACCACCTCCAGGAAGCCTTCTAGGCTTTCTTTCAAGCTTCTAGAGCCCTTTTTCAGGAAAGAGAGAGCAAAGAACTGGGGTTGGTGCACATGAAGATAAGAAACAGAAACAAGCATGCATTTTGCACCTACCTGGGGCCAGGCCCTGTGTTAGACCCTTGGTTTACTATACCTCATTCTATCTACCCAGCATCCAAAAAAATTGACATTCTGGTTGGCCCCACAAAATAGTAACTCAACTTCCATCGCTGGCCTGTGAGTTGCTCCTGCGTGTTTGATGTGGTGACCTGCAAGGCCCGCAGGGACACCCCTAGGCAAATGGCTCAGGACTGGCATTTGGTGATCCACGTGGAGAGGAACCGCGCTTTCCAAGGCCGAGGGGTTGTAAGCAGCAGAACGTTGCACTTTTTTCCTGCAGAGCAGTGGGGTGAGGGAGAAGCAGGAGCGTGGGCTCTGCCAATCAAAGGCGAGGCCAGATACCGTGCTCAGATCGGGGATGGAGGCTCGGCTTCTTCACGGTGTTGGGTCACAGGGCACCAGTTGGTGGGGCGGGAGTTCTGGAATGATCTGTTTGGCTCTCTGTGAATGGCTGTTTGCCATGGCAACGAGTACTGCAGAGACTCTGAGCTTGCTTAGTTGGGAACTTGCTCCCCAGGGACATTTCAAAGCTCTTCCCCTCATTGTGTGGGAGCGCTGCTCACCGAATGCATCCCTGCAGCCTGGGAGAAGCCTGCAGCTCCCCACATTTCCCTCGGTGGCAGCCAGTGCTCTCGGCTTTCCATTCTCCAGGAGTCTCAGATCAACTGACAATGGATGTGCAGAGGGGAGAAAACGCGGCATAGACTCCAGTCGGGACCAACCTCTCTGGGAATTCACCTGCCACAAAGGCTCTCTCCCTATCCCACTCCCACCAGCAGAAATCAGCAAGCCTGGAAAACACTGTCCCCTCACCCTCACCGAGCCAAGTGCTACTTTCTACCCCAAGATTTTCTCACACTCCTTCACCCCGTACACATTTCACAAGCAGTTACTGAGGAGGTAAAAATAAATATAGCACCAGGCGTGATGGCTCACGCCTGTAATCCCAGCACTTTGGAAAGCAGGCAGATCACATGAGGCCAGGAGTTTGAGACCAGCCTAGACCCCGTCTCTACTAAAAATACAAAAATTAGCCAGGTGTGGTGGCGTGTGCCTGTAATCCCAGCTACTCGGGAGGCTGAGGCACGAGAATCTCTTGAAGCCGGGAGGCGGAGGTTGCAGAGCTGAGAGCTGCACCACTGCACTCCAGTCTGGGCGACAGAGTGAAACTCCATCTCGAAAAAATAAAGAAATATAAATAAATAGGCCAGGCACGGTGGCTCACGCCTGTAATCCCAGCACTTTGGGAGGCCAAAGTGGGCGGACCACAAGGTCAGGAGTTTGAGACCAGTCTGGCCAACATAGTGAAACCCCTCTACTAAAAACATAAAACATTAGCCGAGTGTGGTGGTGTGCACCTGTAATCTCACCTACTCGGGAGGCTGAGGCAGGAGAATCGCGTGCACCCAGGAGGTGGAGGTTGCAGTGAGCCCGGGTGACAGTGCAAGACTCCATCTCAAAATAAATAAATAAATACATACATACATACAGTTCCCCCAAAAAACGGGGGTGGAGGGGCCCAGGCTGTGCCAGCTCGGCTAAGTATGGCTCCAAATCACCCCAACAGGGAAAGACGGGGTCCTGGGAAGTTAAGGAGGTGGAATTTTCTGAAGATGCCACCCCCACCCCTAAACTCACTTCTCCTACCGTTCTCCCCATCCCATAATTGCCAAGTCCATTCTTCCAATTATTCAGGCCCAACCTGGACCAACACCCCTCTCTTTCTCTTGTGCCCATGTCCAACCTGTCAGTAAAGCCTCTGGACTTCAACCTTCAAAAAATACTCCACGTGCCCCCGCTTTCCCCACCTGTACTGCCATCATAGGCTGTCCCTATCTCCCCCCCTTTACTGCCCTCCCCACGGAGCGGCTAGAGTGAGCCTGAAGTCAAACCGTGTCCCTCGCTCACTGGTGACTTCCCACTCCACTTGGGGAGCAGCCACGGGTTCTAAGGCCCTGAGGAACCTGGTCCCTGCTACCCCCAGATCTCCTCCTCCGTTCCTCCCCAGCCTACCTTAGTTGTGCTGACCTTATTGCTTCCCCTCCAGGACACTTCTCCAATGTCGCCTTCTCAGGTCTCACCCCATGCCTGTGCTGGAGGCTGGGATGCTCCACCCAGACCCCCTTCAGATATAAAAGGTGATAGCCGGGCACGGTGGCTCATGCCTGTAATCCCAGCACTTTGGAAGGCTGAGGCGAGCGTATCACCTGAGGTCAGGAGTTCAAGACCAGCCTGGCCAACATGGTGAAACGCTGTCTGTACTAAAAATACAGAAGTTAGCTGTGTGCCTGTAATCCCAGCTACTCAGGAGGCTGAGATAGGAGAATCACTTGAACCCGGGAGGAGGAGCTTGCAGTGAGCCAAGATGGTGCCACTGCACTCCAGCCTGGAGACAGAGCAAGACTCCGTCTCAAAAAAAAAAGAAAAAGAAAGAAAAGGTGACTCCCCCTCAGAATGCAGGACAGCCTTCAGCTGTCACGCCCTCTGGGTATGGCCTCAGCTGAGTGAGCCCCCTTGCCCAAGGTCACACCTCCTTCTTAGAGAGCTTGTGCAGGAGGCATGAAGTCCTCATCCTTTCACCCCAAATTTTTACAGCCCTGTTTTAGTCTGTTTGGGCTGCTGTTATAGAATACCATAAACTGGGTAGTTTATAAACAACAGAAATCTGTTGCCAAGAGTTCTGGAGGCTGGGAAGTCCAAGATCAAGCCACCAGCAGAATCTGTGTCTTAGCCTGTTCCTTATGAACATGGCTTCTCACTATGTCCTCACATGGCAGAAGGGGTGAGGGGTCTCTCTTGGGCCTCTTGTGCAAGGTCACTAATCCCATTCATGAGGGTTTCACCCTCATGACCTAATCACCTCCCAAAGGCCTGACATCCTAATACCATCACCTTGGGGGTGAGAATTTCAACACAGGAATGTAGCAGGTGCACAAACACTCAGGCCACAGCAAGCCCTCAAGGACCATCCCACCTCAGAACTCCTATGCAGGGTCAGCTGAAGCTTCCCTTGAAACTGCATGAAAGCTCAACTTCTCCCTCTTCCCCACCCTGCTTCCTGCAGGTGTGGATCAAATCACCCTTATAGGACAAATAGCAGCATCAGGCTTCATGGAGCTGACTGTTTAAGACCCTCCATATGGGATTCTTCTCTACCAGACTGACTAGGTTCAAATCCCAGTTGCATCCTTTGCAGGGCATGAAACTCTGGCCAAGTTCTTTAACTGCTCTGTGCCTCAGTTTCCCCATCTGCACAATAGAGGTTATACCCTAGATCTATTGTGATGATTAAATGGGTTAATATTCAGAGCAGTGCCTGATACATGGGAAATGCTAACAGTAAAAAGCTGATATTTCTTAGCTCCCCATCCTCCAGAAAAGCTCTATGCTCCAGGACAGAGTTTTCTCCCCTTGCCACTGTTGCTGGGGGAGCTGCCCCTTATGCATGGATATGAATCCCAGCTTTACTGGCATCAAAGGGCCTACAGGGGCCAGCCTCAAGTGGCCAAGAAAAAGCGTTCAGGCAAAGCCTCAGGTACAGGGTCAGGACTGGGGATCTCTCCTTCCACAGATGAGGGGCATAGCTTGATCCAGGCTGGTCGGTTAGCTCAGGATGGAGCTGGGCAAGAATTCCAGAACAAGGAGGCACCACCATGGGAGAAAGCTTAGGTTCTGGGCCAGCCCTGGATTTTAGTTCTGAGCCTGCCACTCACAGTTGTATGTCTGTGACCAAGTTACTTAGTCCCTCTGATTCCCTGCGTCCCAATCTCAAAGCAGGGCTGATGGAGGTGCCTACCTTTCTGGTGTAAGAATTCAGTGAGTTCGTGGCTGGGCGCGGTGGCTCACGCCTGTAATCCCAGCACTTTGGGAGGCTGAGGAGGGTGGATCACGAGGTCAGGAGTTCAAGACCAGCCTGGCCAACATGGTGAAACCCCGTCTCTACTAAAAATACAAAAAATTAGCCAGGTGTGGTGGAGGGTGGCTGTAATGTCAGCTACTCGGGAAGCTGAGGCAGGAGAATCACTTGAACCCGGGAGGCAGAGGGTGCAGTCAACTGAGATTGTGCCTCTGCACACCAGCCCCTGTGACAGTGTGAGACTCCGTCTCAAAAGAAAAAAAAAGAATGAGTTCATGCCTGAAAAATATCTGGAAAATGGCTAATAGGTAGTAACGTCCTCCTCCCACCCCTGTATCAATGAGTTATGGCTGCGTAACAAACATTCCAACACTTTGTGGCTTAAAACAGCAACACATTTCTTTTGCAAGTGAAGCTGTAGTCTTTTCTTTTGCATGTGAGTGGCAGGACTTAGTGGGGGCAACTCATCTCTGCTTCACTCAGCAATAGCTGGGGCAACTTGAATGTGGGGAGCTGGACTCATCTGAGGTCTCGCCCCCTCCTGTGTCTGATGTCTGGGCTGAGACCGTATAGCAGCTAGCAGCTTGGGCTCCTTGGGTCTCTTTCTTTCTCTTTATCTCTTTCTTTTTCCCTCGCTCCCTCTCTCTCTCGCCTCGGAAGTCACTTTGTCACACGATTGGTCAAGCCAGTTACAAATGTCTGCTCAGTTTCAAGGAGAGAGAGCATAGACCCCTCCTCTCATAAAGGAGCATTGATGTCACACTGTAAGAAGAGCGTAGGGTGGAGTACATGTTAGTGCAGCTGTCTTTGGAAAATATAATCTGCCCCACACCACATTTGGCGCGGCTCTGTGCCACGCCTCCTTCCCCAGAGGCTTAGATGGGATCCAGGACTCCCCAACAGGGTCTGGCTCCCTCTCTTGTTGAACTTGAAAGGGCACATCTGTGTTTTAGGCTCCACCTCCTTAAGCTCTTTAGGCCCTGGCCAAGCATTACCTTCGCTAGTGCCTGCAACTAAGAATCCTAGGACCCGCCTCTTGCCTTCCAGCCAACAGGCCCTTCCACCTGAGCAGGGCTAGGCTGGCAGCACTTCCAGGCCCCCTCAGGGAAGGCCTCCTCCAGAACCATTTGCACCTGAGCCCACATGAGTCGAATTTATGTCCCTAACCCAAAACAATTCTATAGCAATTCTTAGGTTTTTAATTCCTATCATTTACGCCCGACCAGTTGAGATGAAATAAGAGAAAAAGAAATATTCAAATGCCCCAGCTCCTTGCCAATGTTCAGAAGGGATGGCTTGTGCCCATTTAAAGCCCCTGCCTCACCTGGTATGCGGACTCATCTCTTCGCTCTAAAGGCCAGTGAGGTGTGGACAGTGGGCTTGACCAGAAACCTAGCAGGAAAACAGGCCAGAACCACCCACCATGGGCTCAGGTGGCTCAGATTACTCATCTAGAGTACCTATAACCCACGTGTCACCGGGGTCTCCCTGCCTCTTCAGATCTAGACATCTTTGCCTCAAACCCCCTCCCACGGCCCAGCCCCAGACCTCCCCATAGCACTACATTCCCCTGAATTTCCACTTCCAGCTCCATGTTCTAGGCTTGCTTCCTTGTACTCATGCGGTCTCTGCCCAACCACAGGACACAGACCCCGCCGCCCACTCCAGGCCTGAGCAGGAAACTGCAACGGCGATTTGGGAACACAGAGGGCAGAAGGATCCACAAAACAGGTTTGAAATTAAATCTTGGATGTGCCTGCCCTCATGGAGAACCTCGGCCATTGCACCAGCCTGGGTGCCAGCTCCTACCAGGCTACTCAGCCTTCTCTTTATCGTAGATCCCGCTGCAACTTCCAAAAATCCCCCCACTTTATCATGCAGAGTATCTCAGCTTTCTCCAGCTCCAAACGCCAAAGAGCCCAGAGCCCCTTTGCGTGACCACAATGGCACATTCTCACAACAACATGCCATTGACTGCAGCCCGGGATGTGCACGTTGACTCCCTTGAGCTGATACGAAGTTGGCCCGTCCTCCCTGGAGTCAGCTTGGATCTCTTATAGTGATATTTTACCCAGTATGGGGAGCTGGATGTGCCCTGGCCCAGTCCAGCTCTCTCACCTGGTCTCGCCTACCTGCTTCTCCACTCAGGTGGGGCTGGGGTGGGTCTGGGGAAGGAGGAAGAGGAGACAGCTAGCCGAGATGGGGACTGGACTTGTATGTGAGCCAGGCCTCTCTAGCCCTACACTTAAGACTATCAGGGGCTAGGAAGAGGTCAGTCACAGCTCCGAGAAGTTAGTCAAACTGTTTGACCTGAGCAGCCAAGCCTGTGGCTCAGAGGGTACAGGATGGGCCGAAGAGTTCGTGGACCTGTGACATCATCCCCGGTCCTTCACTCCAGAGAATGGGAAAAGGTTGATCCAGCCTAAAGTCCACCTCTGCTGGGACATCTGCAGGCAGGATGACCACGGAGCAGCCACCCTCCCCAGAACACCCTGGCACAGGACTGTGTACTGGGCATGCCTACCCACATCTCACCCTTGCCAGTCCTCAGCAATATAGAAGCATCCAGCCGATAGGTCCCTGGGGATAGTGACAGGCGTGGAAAGGAAAGGCGGCCGGCAAGGTGTCAAGAATAAAAGCTGGTTGGCCCAAGCAAAGGCAGGCCACACCTGGAGCCCTCCCCGTAGCCGTGGTCAAGCACCTTCTGTTTGGCCGGCCTCTCCTCACTGCTCCGTGCCCAGGCCTTCCCGGGAGTTTTTTCACCCTCCGTTAGCCACCATCTGGTGGTGTCACTGGGAGCCTGGAGGGTGGCCAGGAGCTGGCACAGGTTGGTAGTGGAGATTGCTGGCCTGTGTGCTGGGCCTGGCTCGAGAGACGTCGACTCTCTCCTGATTCGATGACTGGGGAGGGTTCCAGCTGTACAGAGAGTGGCCTCCCAGGGCCCACAGATGGGCGGCCCTAGGAGGAAGCCACATGGCAGGACCATGTTGTTGTTAAACGCAGCTCATTAGGTTTTATCAGCAAGATGCTGCTCGGTTGGCAAGAACACACCTGCCCCCCACAGCAGTGGCCCACAGACGCGCTGGCGGCCCTGGGCAGACTTGGCTGGGGAGGCTGGAGCAGTGGGCCTGTTCTCAGGGCTTGGCAACCCCTCTTAAGCCTCAGAGGCGCCCTCTATGCATGGCGTTCCTCAGGGAAAAGCTAAAGGGTATGGAGGCACACTGCACGGAGGCCAGGGAACCCACATCCCACCATCCCCAGGGATGGTCACCAGAGGGCAGCCAAGATATGGGGGCAGGGCCAACTGTCCCCACTGGCAGCTGCTGCCCCAAGGCTGGACTCTACCAACAGACCACCCTGAGGACCGGCAAACTTTGTAAAGGCTCAGAGAGTAATTATTTAAGGCCTTGCAGGCCAAGAGCTCAAAATTGAGGATATTTTGTAGGTACTTGTTAAAATATTTAAAATTTAGCCATTTAGAAAGAGAAACCATTCTTAGTTCACAGGTGGTGGGCCAGATTTGGCCCTTGGGCCACAGTTTGCTGACCCTGGGCTTCAATCCCCTGGGTAAAGAAGCCAGCAGAGGCCAGTCATGGTGGCTCTCGCCTGTAATCCCAGCACTTCAAGAGGCCGAGGAGGCGGATCACCTGAGGTCAGGAGTTCGAGAGCAGCCTGGCCAATGTGGCGAAATCCCATCTGTGCTAAAAATACAAAAATTAGCCAGGCGTGGTGGTGCACACCTGTAATCCCAGCTACTCGGGGGGCTGAGGCAGGAGAATTGCTTGAACCTGGGAGGTGGAGGTTGCAGTGAGCCTAGGTCACACCACTGCACTCCAGCCTGGGTGACAGAGGGAGACTCCAACTCAAAAAAAAGGAGGGGGGGTATGGTGGCTCATGTCTGTAATCCCAGCACTTTGGGAGGCCGAGGCAAGTGGATCACCTGAGGTCGGGAGGTCGGGAGTTCAAGACTAGCCTGACCAACATGGAGAAACTCCATCTCTACTAAAAATACAAAATTAGCCGGGCATGGTGGCACATGCCTATAATCCCAGCTACTCAGGAAGGCTGAGGCAGAAGAATCGCTTGAACGTGGGAGGTGGAGGTTGCAGTGAGCTGAGATCGTGCCATTGCACTCCAGCTTGGGCAACAAGAGCAAAATTCCATCTCAAAAAAAAAAAAGCAGCAGCAGCAGCAGCAGCAGCAGCAGCAGCCAGCAGAAGAGGCTGCCTGTGGCTCTCCTCCAAGGATGAGCCCTCAAATCTCAAATGTGGGTGCCATAAAGGAGCTGGGGGCTAGAGGAGTTGGCACAGCTCCTGTGCATACCCACCTCTCTCATGACATCTCACCTGGGGCACTGGACCTGCCTGTGTGTCAGTCTCTCCCCAGCACTGGCCTGGCAAGAGTAGTGGGGGAGGCTCCGTATTCCCCAGAATCCCAGTACCACCCCCACGCTATGCTGAGGACTCTTCCCCAACTCAGGACTCCCATTTGGTCCTGTGGGCTCTACGTTGCACTGTGGCCAAGCTGGCATCTCATGGCATTACTTGCCCCTCCCCATCCCCCACCCCACAGATTGCAGAGATGAGTCCAGAGGGTGCTGCGCCTGGAGATCCCAAGCTGTGCTGCCACCCCGCTAGCTGCCCCATTAGCCCTCCCGCTGTATCATGGCCAGTGCTGGGCTGAGCTTGTCTTCCTGACTGCCTCTGCTTTAAGGGGGCTTTTCTCCCAGCAAATTCCTGAGTCCGTCAGGCAAATACACTTCTGGGTGGGCCCCAGTGCCCTAGCCCAGCCACATCTGAATCCACTTAGCCTCATGCTGGGACCCTCATTACTACCTTATATTACCCACCCACCCACCCACATCTTACAGGAAAAACTAGCAAAAAGGGGCCTGAGCACCAGGCCAGGCATCCTGGGCTAGAACTTGGGCTGTGGGACCTCGAAGCCAGCTGCTCAGCCTCATGCAGTTCCTCCCTCCCCATCTGCTAAGTGTGGTAACTGCTGTCTGCAGCCCGGGTGCTGTCCATCATCCTCTATACAGGGATGCATAGGGTGTAGGATGCATATACAGCCTGGCATGTGTTTAGTCCTCAGTGGCTACTGATGGGATGTGCATTTGAAATGGAAGTCCAGGAAAAGGATGAGATGCGGAGATGAGGGTGCAGAAACAGCCACGGGGAAGGCAGAGAGAGGCAATGATCCAGAGCCGGGGAGCGGGGAGCATGGAAGCAAGCTGGGATCTGAGCACCTGCACCTTGTTTCCCAGAACAGTGCCCATTGATCTGTGGCACAAAGGCGGGGGAGGGGTGGACAGGAAACGGGGAAGTGTGGGAGAACCATCTGACCACCTGTCGTAGGTGAGACATCGAGACAGAACCGAATCCAAGCATCCTTACAATCTCCTCCATCCCTGATTGGGAACAGACGCCTTCCCTTCGCTGCACTTGGCCAAGGGCCTCATCACCAACCTAGTGGGAGGAATTGGTGGCTCATTCCAGGCTATTCTGGAGACATACCTGTTGGCAATCAAAACGATTGTGGCATAATTGAGTTAACGCTTTGTAAACTAGACTGCACATATTTGATTCCAAAATACAGACTCACTCATTTTTAACCAATTCTGGTGCTGTCTTTGTAAAGCCTCAAGTTAAAATAAGCATTTCAGAAAGCACTCTACCAAATGACTTGTACAAGAATGTTCATAAAGCAGGCATGGTGGCACACACATGTAGTTCTGGCTACTTGGGAGGCTGAGGTGGGAAGATCACTTGAGCCCAGGAGTTCAAGACTGCAGTGAGCTACAGTCACACCACTGCACTCCATTCTGAGCAACACAGCAAGACTCTGTCTCTAAAAAAAATTTTTTTACAAACAATGTTCATAGCAGCCTTATTTATATAGATCAAACTGGAAATAACCCAAAAGTCCATCAACAGTTGGGCCAGGTGCAGTGGCTCACACCTATAATCCCAGCACTTTGGGAGGCCGAGGTGGGCAGATCACTTGATGCCAGGAGTTGGAGACCAGCCTGGGCAACATGGTGAAAACCCGTCTCTACTAAAAATACAAAAATTAGCCGAGCGTGGTGACACGTGCCTGTAGTCCCAGCTACTGGGGAGGCTGAGTCAGGAGAATCACTTGAACCGGGGAGGTGGAGGTTGTAGTAATCCAAGATCACGCCACTGCACTCCAGCCTGGGTGACAGAGTGAGACTCTGTCTAAAAAACAAACAAAAGTCCATCAACGGTTGGATAAATAAATTTGCGGAATATTCCCACAATGGAATACTACTCAACACTAAAAATGAGTCATTGACACATAAAACAGTATGAATGAATCTCACCGATTCAAAGAGGCAAAACTCATCAATGGTGACGGAGGATGGACTACTGTTCAGCCTCCGTTGGGTACTGGCTGATAAAGAGCACAAGGGAGGCTGGGCGCGGTGGCTCACGTCTATAATCCCAGCACAGCCCTTTGGGAGGCCAAGGCGGGCTGATCACAAGGTCAAGAGATCAAGACTATCCTGGCCAACATGGTGAAACCCTGTCTCTACTAAAAATACAAAAATTAACTGGGCATGGTGGTGCATGCCTGTAGTCCTAGCTACTCAGGAGGCTGAGGCAGGAGAATCTGTTGAACCTGGGAGGCGGAGGTTGCAGTGAGCCAAGATCACGCCACTGCACTCTAGCCTGGTGACAGAGCGAGACTCCATCTCAAAAAAGTAAAATAAAATAAAACACTAGCACAAGGGAAATTTCTAAAATGCTAGGAGTATTTTAGATCTTGATAAGGGGGCAGCCACATGGGTGTATATACATATGTAAAGATTAATCTCACTGTACACTTAAGATTTGGGTTCTCAAAGTTCACTTTTAAGTTAAACCTCAATTTAAAAATATTATTCTTCCAAAAAAATCCTGTAAGAGTTGTTAAAGAGTTTGCACCAGGACAATCCAAGAAACATCCTTATCATAGCACTGGTTTCCCAGGCGACTGGCCAGGTGAGTGCAAGACTACCAAACCAGCCCTTAGTCCCCCGTGGCTGCGTACCAGCTCTTGATTGCCATAGTTCCTGTACTGTGGGTGGTAGCTTTTGCTCCTTGTTCCTTCTCTTTGTTAGGATGGCTTCAGTTGGGATGGCTTTGGCTGCAAATAACACCCAAACAAACGTGGTTTGAACAGTAGAGGTTTTCATCTCACATAATAAGAAGTCTGGAGGTGGAGGTTTGAGGGGAGGTTCACAGCTCTGCAACGTTGGGGCTGCACGTCACATTCTCTGAGAATCTATTGTTTTAACCTTGCCCTCCTGATTCCAACACAGTTGCTGCAGGCATCACTTCCCCAAACAACTGCATCCCAAGATGTGAAGTTGGGGGAGGGGTTCTCATCTAAATCAAGACCCCAAGAGGCTTCCCTCAAGTCTCATTAGCTAGAGCTGGCCACGTGCCCAGCCCTAACGTGCTTGTTGGCCGAGGGATGAGGGTTGGGCCGGAGATTCACCCCCACAGAGCATGTTGTGCCCTGTATCTGACCACATTTGAGGTTCTGTTGGAAGGAAGATGGAAGGAGTGGATGTTGGGTTGGAAACCAGCTGAGCTGCCAGGCCTTGCTGGTTTTTTTGTTTTTGAGCTTCTGCATTATTTTTAACTAGAGATATTATACTGTCAAAACAAGTGAGTCATCATGCCCTTCTGACTGAAGCCTGGTGAATTTTTAATACTTCATCCAAATTCCCAGGGAGGACACAGATGCATGCATGGGATAAGGCAAGGAAATGTTAGGCTGCCCTTGGAAGGGTTGATGTCATCACAGCAGGAGCTGGAATGCTGTGTTTATGGAGAAGGGCCGGGCAAGGGACCCATGCGTAGGGACTTGGTAACTGATGACTTGTATTCATTCACTAAGTGACAAGCACTCCACTAAGACAGAAGGGAAACAGTCCATAAAACACTGAAGGGAAAAAAACAAATTGAATTGTCCAAATACTTCTTACATGACCCCAACAGGGAGGGGAGCTTCTCCTGACCCCTACTGGTCAGTGAAATGGTTCAAGAAGCCAAGGGAACACCAGACCCAGAAGCAGGATACCAGCATTCCGACCGTAGCTGAGCCACTCGCTCTGGGCCTCAGTTTCCTCACTTGTAGAATCAGCATTTGGTGTCAAGGTCAAGATCCTTGCAGCTCTGATCTTCTGTGACTGTAATCTTGCACAGCAATGGCAAGCAGGATCTAAAGGTCTGAAACCAGCAGCCCTCTGGATCCTGGTCATTTGATTTAGACTGATGAAAATAATGCAGTGGTGGTGATGATGATGATGATGATACCCAGCATGCTGAGCCCTTGCTCAAAGCCCTTGCCATGCTTTGGTCTACATGTATTACCTCATTTAATTCCCTCAAAAACTATGGAATAATTATGTTTATTATCCCCATGTAACAGATGAGGCAGCTGAGGCTTAGGGAAGCTCTTGGCTAAGGTCACTTTTGTCATGCCAAACCCCTATCAGCTCCCATGGGGATGGAACCAGTTTCAATAGGCTGAAGAAGAGACCCAGAGCCAACAAATGAGACATGGGATTTTATCAGGGGCTATATACATGGGAGAGAGTCCAGGGGCAGTGGGCTGGACAGGAGAACCACAATCACTTGCAAAAGGCATGCACTTTATACAACATTTTCACTTAGCACCCTCCCCCTAACGACCTCCACCTGCCAACATTCATCTAGCCAACTCAAAGGGCCTCAATCCCCCATATGGCACGCACTCCACAGGACAGGCTGGGTGCTCAGATGTTCCTTATAGATAAGGAGTGGATCCCCATGTAGGCCACTCACAGATTCTTCGCTGGGAGCTCCAAACGCACTCAAGTGCGTCTGTCATGCAGGGTCATTCTCAGGGTCTGCTTAAGATTTTTAATTTTTATATTTATTTCAATAGTTTTTGGGGAACAGGTGGTGTTTGGTTACATGGATAAGTTCTTTAGTGATTTCTGAGATTTTTGTGCACTCATCACCCAAGCAGTGTACACTGTACCCAATGTGTTTGTACAGTGTGCACTATTCATTTTTAGTTTTTAATTTTTTTTGAGATGGAGTTTTGCTCTTGTTGCCCAGGCTGGAGTGTAACGGCATGATCTTGGCTCACTGTAACCTCTGCCTCCTGGGTTCAAGAGATTCTCCTGCCTCAGCCTCCCGAGTAGCTGGGACTACAGGCGCACACAACCACATCTGGCTAATTTTTTTTGTATTTTTAGTAGAGATAGGGTTTCACCATGTTGGCCAGGCTGTTCTCAAACTCCTGACCTCAGATGATCCACCCGTCTTGGCCTCCCAAAGTGCTGGGATTACAGGTCCAAATTCATGACCTCAGGTGATCCACCATGCCCGGCCTGGACAGTGTACACTGTTCAAACAATGTTTAGTGTTTTATGCCTCACCCCTGCTTCCACCCTACCCTCCTACAGTCCCTAAAGTTCATTATTTCTTATGCCTTTGCATCTTCATACCTTAGCTCTCACTTATAAGTGACAACATACATATTTGTTTTTCTATTCCTGAGTTACTTCACTTAGAATAATGGCCTCCAGCTCCATCCTAGTAGATGCAGAAGACATTGTTTCGTTCCTTCTTATGAGTGAGTAATATTCCACAGTGTATATTATATATACCACATTTTCTTTATCCACTCGTTGGTTAATGGGCACTTGGGTTGGCTCCATATCTTTGCAATTGTGAATTGCACTGCTATAAACGTGTGTGCAGGTGTATTTTTCATATGACTTTTCCTTTGGGTGGGTATGCTTAAGTTATTGTTATCAAGTGCATTTGCCACACTACTTGTTATAGACTGAATTGTGTTCCCCATATCCCACCCCCTATTCCTATGTTGAGGCCCTGACCTCCAATGTGACTATATTTGAAGACAGGACCTTTAGGAGGTAATTAAGGTTAAATGAAGTTATAAGGGTGGGACCTCAGTGCAATATGACTGGTGTCCTTATATAAGAAGGGAAAGAGACAAGAGGGGTGCACTCATGAAGAAGAAAAGCCATGTGAGGACACAGCAAGAAGGCACTGTCTGTAAGCCAAGGAGAGGCCTCAGGAGAAACCAACCCTGCCCATACTTGATCTTGACTTCCAGCCTCCAGAACTGTGAGAAAATAAATGTCTGTTGTTTAAGCCCCCCAGTCTGTGCTATTTGTTATGGCAGCCCAAGTTGACCAAGACATCACCCAATGGCAGAACCAGCATTCGAACCAGACAATCTGACTCCATGTTAAGGCCTTCATCATCTACAATTGAACCCTTTGATTGGAGAGATGGGTAGGAGGCATCCTCATGGCTGGGTCTGTGTGTACAAAGTATACAGATTGTAAGATCTTACCTGCTTCCCTCCTTACTCTACATAACAAAAGACAATCCTCCTGGGACTAGCCAAGACCCATGCTTTGGATAGAAATGGTTCCAGGGAAATATGGGCCAGTGTTCAGAGGGTGGATAGAACCATCTGGGTAATTTGCAGAGCTGGGTCCTGCCTAAAATGGCTGTAGGCACCAAACAGATTTGGGTAAGAGATTTAAAATGGTATCACCATCTGCTTCCCAGAGAACAGTCTTGGATGCTGCTCAAACTAAACAGACCTGGATTTCAGTCCTGCCTTCCCTCAGGTGTGGGACCTTGGACAAGTCACTTCACCCTATGCACCTCAGTCTCCCCATCTGTCACATGGAAACAATCATTCTGACTCCAGAGCAGCGTTTTGAGGATGAAAGCAGATACGCTGTGGGAAACTGCTTCATAGATGGTCTTAATTCAGTAACACCTCACCCAAGGGACCACCTGAAATCCCCCCTTAGCTTCATCAAAGCAATGCCCACAGTTACAAATCCCCTGGCAGGCAGCTGCCAGTCCTTTCTGGAAGGAGCTGGGTATAAATTATAGATCACAGCCTCTCGGATCAGCTGCCATTCTGGCTCTCACCCCTGCCTACAGGATCTGGCCTGGCTCTCCTCAGAGCACTGCTCATAGCCCCAGGGGTCTCTGCCCACCTTGCAGTGCTTACCTCTTGCCTCTAGCTTTCCTTCCCCCAGACAGCAAATGCTCCTTGGGCTGGTGTTGAGGGGATGCTCTGGAAGGACTCCCAGAAAGTGGCCTCCCCACTGACCTTGAAAGCCTAGAGCTGACCACACCCAAGTCCCAAGCTCCAAGCCCCACTCCCACTGAGCACATCCACACCATGTTGGAGGCTGTAAGAAGCCAGTGTGAAGCAGCCCTATCTTCATAGCAGGGTCCTGCCCTGCTTGGGGAACTGAGCCAGTTTCCTTGGCTCCCCTCCTGGGGCCCCACCCTCCCTGCCACCACTCACATACAATTTGGCCACATTCCCAAGGCCACATGTGGCACTGGGCTTTCTCTCCCTTCCCCAACCCCTCTCAGAGGAACCCTAGCCAGGGCAAGCCTAAGCTAGCAGCCATGGGTAGATGACATCCAATTGCAAGCATTTCTTTGCCTGGGATACCTGGGGCTCAGCTGGAAGAGCAGAGGCAAGCCAGCCCTGGAGCAAGCCAGCCAGCATGTCAATCAAGCCACCATTTTCTAGCCCATGGCTTTGGCATGTCACTCCTTCTCTGCAAGCTCTGTTTTCCTCATCAGTAAAAATGGAGATACCAATCACACCCACATCACGAGGGCTGTTGCGAGGATTAAATGAGACAATGCAGGAAAATGCTTAGCACAGGGCAGGGAGTAGGTGCGAAACAGATGTCAGTCAGCTCTGATACAGGGCCTGGGCTCAGAAGAACAGCAAGCTTCCCAGGGCACAAAATATAAGTCTGAGAGTGAGGGCTTCCTTCAATTTTGTACCCTAGATGCCTTGCTTATCTAGTCCCAGT
Source organism: Hylobates moloch (assembly GCF_009828535.3). Lineage (NCBI taxonomy): Eukaryota > Metazoa > Chordata > Mammalia > Primates > Hylobatidae > Hylobates > Hylobates moloch. The sequence continues at coordinate 14,658,368 of NW_026652278.1, read as the reverse complement.
CCTGCTCTGTTAACGTGGGCAGGTGACACAGAGATGCAAAAAACCTTGAATCACTGGACATTGGTGTCAACCTCCAGAAAGAAGAGAAAGAAACAGGCTCGCCTGCAGGGGGCACAGTTCCCAGCTCCTGCACCACTTTCCTCACCTCACTTCCTGGGGCTGTGTTCTCATCTGAAGGGCTAATTGGGTTGGTCCCTCCCCGCCATCCCCATCCCAGAGTTGTATGGAGACCATATAAGATAAGGGAGTGAAGGGGCTTTGTATTCTACGGTTGGCTGGACCACTCAAAACATGACGTTCATGACTAGGATCCTTTCCGTTTCGCTTCTTCTCCCCAGCCCGGCCCCATTCCTAACAAGTTGGAAGTCCAGGTATTTAAGGTTTCCATTAAACACATTCAGCTACCACTTGATTCTCTTGCTTCTTACCTTTGTAGCTGAGAAAAAGAAAGCAAAATTATCCAAAACCTAAGTTGGTAATTAAGTGCTCCACAACAAGACTCACTGGTCTCACTTCCAATTTAATTTTTTAAATCACCACCACAAATCACCAATCACCACTTTCATTGAGTTAAATTGTAGGGAAAATCAAGGAACAGCTCGGATTTTAATCAATGTTTGCTCCGACCAAGAAAAAAAAGTTTCCTCTTTTGCTTGTCTCTAATCAGGAGTGTTAATTATCTGGTTACATGCTAGCAAATTAATTATGAACTAATGAAGTTAGGAAGTCATTTGTTAAGGAAAACTGATTACATATTGTTAGCTCTGGGGGATTAAATGGAAAACCACTGTCATGAAAGCGGCTTTAAAAACTAGACCCCATATTTGATCTGAGAGGTTGCCCAGCTGAAAGGATGAATAATGAAGGTGTCCATGGCCCAAAGGCCACCATCACTGCACCCTCCAGACCAGAGGGACCATTTATCTGCTTCACCTGTTCCAAGTTAAAAGGCAGTAACTCTAGAAGAGGTTTTCTTTCCTTAGAGTTGAGGGGACATGTGGGTGAGTGTGTGAGACACAGCAAGTCAGCTGGGGGATGCAGTGATGTGTATATGGCCGGCTCCAACCTGTGGCCCTAAGCCAGCAGTGGCTTCCTGGTGGGTGACTCCAGGGAGGCTGAATGGAAACTACCCCTACTTGCTGGGGAATAGAATAAGACCCATCGGCTGCTCTGCCCTTCATGTGGGTTTCCAGAGGCCACCTCGGAAGAAGGAGAAGGTCTGAGGCTGAAGGCAAAATGCTTGGGCGTGGTCAGAGGTTGGTGATCAAAGTCAGGGCTGAATGACCTTCTCTTTCTCATTGTCTTGTCTCTGTGAACCAGGCCTGTAATACAGGAGGGGAGGAACAGAATGGACTCGCTGGGGTGAAAGTTCATTTAAGGCTTTGATTGCCATGCTAAGAAACTGCTACTTGCAGAACTGCTGTTTGCCTACCAATATCCATTCTCTCATTCTTAGAAGCAGAATCCTTATTTAATTCACTCAGCAAGAAAACTGTATTTCACAGCCTCCCCTGAACCTGAGTGACTAAATTCTGGTCAATGAAATGTGAGCAGAGGTCGCTGGGTAGGATTTCTGAGGAAAACAGAAAGCTGATTTTTATTCTTCTCCGTTTCTTTTTTCTACCTGGAATGTAGATGTGATGGCTGGAGCTCAATAATCATCTTGGATCAGAGGCAACTACTTTGAGGATGAAAGCCACTCACCAACAATGGTGGAGCAGAAAGGCAGAAGGAATCTGTATTTCTGATCACTGTGGGACCCCGTACTAGTTCTGGCCCACCTTTCCCTGGACTTCCACGTGAGACGAAAACCAAAACACCTGATTTCATGTGCTTGTGCCATGGTTTTAATTTGGGGATGTGGGGAGGCTCTTGCTTTGTTCTGAGTTGAATACTATTTCTAAGTCATGCAGCAAGGAACATGGGCCATCCTTATTATCAGCAGTGAGTAGCCCCAAGACCTGGTCCTCTCAAAGCTTGCCATACTGGAAGCAGAATCCACCCAGAAAGGGGAACCCCCCTATGAACACAGAGAGCAGAAATCTGGCCATGGTGACCCCCCAACACACTCTAGACACACTGGCCCTGCTCTCCTTCCTGTTGTATCAGAGCATTCTAGCCCCCCTGAGCCCACCTCTGTGCTCAGGTAGACAGGACCCACACAGCCTTGGGATATGGCTGGGAGCTGGGCTGCAGGGCCCTTGGCTTCCTGTATCCCATCCTCATCCAGCTCTGCTTGCCAACCCTCCCTCTAAGGCCACTGCCCATTGAAGTGACCTCTGTCTAAGTCCCATAAGCCTGTCTGCCTGCCTCTCTGAGAGTTCAGCCAAGAGCAGCTGCTATCAGGAGCACCCTCTATCACCGTGGTCTTGGAGGACCAGGAAAACAGCCAGTCTCCCTCTCTCCAAGCAGAGGCCTTGGAGATGACCTGCTTCATGCATGTCATGTAAAAGGGGAAAACTGAGGACAAGAAGGGCAGGGATGTGCCCAGTCTCCAGCCCAACAGAGAGAGAGAGAGACCATCTTTGGCCCCTCCAGCTCCTCCTAATCCACCCCTCATTCCAGGATGGGAAAATGGAAAGCTTGAGTCATTACAGCCCCCTTAACTAAGGGTTGGAGAGAATTAGACCCAGGCTGAGCCAAACCACACCTCTATATGGCCCACGAAAGTATTCACTCAGCCATATTCTAGAACAGCATTGTCCACTAGAAATAAATGTCTGTCACATGTCAAGTATGTCCATCTTTTCCTTTATAGCATCTGGGTTTTGTGACTTGTTAGAGAAGGCTTACACTCCCCCAATATTACAAAACTACTCTCCTATATTTTCTGCAAATATTATCCTATTCTAGTTTTTTTGTTTAGCTCTTTGCTCCACCTGGAATTTATTTTTGCCCAGTGCTGTTCTTAGCTTTTAAAAAGTTATCCCCTTAATTAGCCAGGCATGGTGGTGCACGCCTGTAATCCCAGCTACTCGGGAGGCTGAGGCACAAGAATTACTTGAACCTGGGAGGCAGAAGTTGCAGTGAGCCAACATGGCGCCATTGCACTTAGTCCCTGGTGCTCACTTGGGGAGGGAGGAGCTCCCTGGAAGGGCCTGTTGGGTGTGAAATGCAGAAACATAGCTGGAAGAGAGCCCCACATGGCAGAGGACAGAAGCTTCAGTGAGGGTGGAACCCACAGCTGGGAATCTCAGGCAGATTTCTAATGCCTGAGAACCTCAATTTACCCTCTGTAATATGGGGCTATCAATGCCTCACACCATAGTTGTGGGGATTAAATAGCCTCTCTGTGCCTCTGTTTCCTCCTCTCTAAAGGGGATAGGAATGACTTCCTCACTGGGTTGCTGTGATGATCAGCACACTCAGCAGCTTGCAACAACCACTATTAATAACAACATCTCTCATGGTTCTGAGAGTTGACTAGGCTCAGCTGGGCAGTTCTCTCTCTCTCTCGGAGTTGCTCATGTCCTTGTGGTAAGATACGAGCAGGAGCTGCAGTCATCTGAAGGCTTGACGGAGCAGATATCCAAAATGGCTTGCTCAAGTGTCTAGCTAGAGGGTAAATGCACCTGACAGCAATAACTGAAACATATCCTTAGAATGACTACACATGGCAGATGCACCTGAATGTGTGCTCCGTTAGGGAATCCAGGAATGGCCAACCTGGAGAGTCATTACTTATCTATGAGAGACTCTATGATAAGCACTTGAAACATTTGAGCCCCATTCCTACCCCCCAACCCACCCGCTTCATGTCGCACGGAACAGGGGATGGAGGCCCTGAGTTTTGGGTTAAATGAAGGTTACCAGATTGAGGTTGTTAGAGGGAAGGTGTTAAATGAAAATGCTACCAAAACTGCATGATGTTTGCAGGTGATTGCAGTTTTCCTGCCCAGCCCACCGCCTCTGGACCATAGGAAAGGGGATATCTTGTCCAGTCCACTGCCACTGGACCATTTCTGTATGTGAGGTGGTTCTCCTATCCAACCTGCTGCCACTGGACTCTCCCCTGTATGTAAGCCCTGAATAAAACCCCATATCTCATTTGCTGCCTCTGGGTTTCTTCTCTGCCACTGGGTTCCAGTGCCTTCGCTATTGAGATTAATAGGGGTTTGGCACAACACTGACAGTGAATGGGACTGCTGGCAGGGGTGGGGGCTGCTTTAGACAGGTGGTCAGGGAGGGTTTCTCTGAGCAGGAGAGGAGCTGAGGCCTGAATGGTGAGGAAGCAGATGTGCAAATGCCTGGAGGAAGCCTCTTTCTAGCTGAACAGCAATGTTGAAGGTGGCTCTGCTGGAAGACCTAAGTCCCATGGGCAGGTGAAATAAACCAGCCAGTGAATGAGGCAGCTGATGTGGTCTGCCTTGGAAGTGAGTTCTACAGAAGAAAACAGAACTGCAATGAAGCAGGGCGGGGTTGGGGGTGGCAGGGACGGTAGCTGCAGGAAGCCTGCCTGGCACATGGCTTGGGAAAGTGAAATTGGGGCCAGGATCCTCCCACATCCGGGAAACTGCCTCACTTATGTAATCAGGGCCTTCTAACTGAATTAGGATATTTCTCCATTCTTCAAGTTTTATTATTGCCATCAGCGACAAGTCAGTGACAGCTTACCCCAGCAGAAATAGCATGACCGGAAACAGAATGCAAGATAACAAGCCTTCTTTTATGAAGTGAGCCCAGCAGGCATCCAAAACACCCCTCGCTCTATTCCCTTCTCTTTGACATGAACAGCTGCACTAATGTGAGTTTACCCATCAGATTAAACATAATTTGCTCAATATCACGGTGGAGTTCTTTCTAAGTGGCTTCAGTTACCGTAAGATACATTCATACTCCCTGCTTAACAGTGAGGTGCAGCTAGACAACAAAAGCAGGGATTTGAAGCAAAACTCCAGATAAATTAGACACATATTCACATTTCAGTTAGGTAGTTTTGTAGCCGGGATTATTTAGCTATTTGTCCTTAATTCTTTTTTTTTTTTTTGGTATAAATATATGACTAGAGATTGGAAAGGATCACCATTCAGTTGAATTTTATTTATTTATTTATTTATTTATTTATTTTTATTTTATTTTATTTTATTTTTTGAGACAGTCTCCCTCTGTCACCCAGGCTGGAGTGCAGTGGCATGATCTTGGCTCAGTGCAACCTCCGCCTCCTGGGTTCAAGCGATTCTCCTGCCTCAGCCTCCTGAGTAGCTGGGATTACAGGCGCCTGCCAAGATGCCCAGTTAATTTTTGTATTTTCAGTAAAGATGGAGTTTCGCCATGTTGGCCAGGCTGGTCTCAAACTCCTGACCTCAAGGGATCTGCCCACCTCAGCCTCCCAAAGTGCTGGGATTATAGGCATGAGCCACTGCACCTAGCTGGATTTTATTGCCTTTGAACAAAAACTGATGAGGCTATCCTGAGTCAGCAGCAAACTAGGCTCTTTGGGGAAATCATAAAGTTGAATTAAGACCCAATCCCTGCCCTCAAGTAGCTCACAGCCTGGTGGGAAGGGGTACACAGATACATAAACAACTAAATCTTAAGAAAAAATAGAATGAAATAAGAACTGATAGAGGGGTCTCAACATAGGGTGTATGCAAAGAAGAAGAATTAATTCTGCTGGGAGGAGAGGCAATATGGCTACGCTTATGGAGGTCATAGTCATTGAATTGGGCCTTCGGCTGAATGTTTTTGTTTTGTTTGTAATAAAAAGCCAGAGGAAGCCATGTACAAAGACACAGCGTCCTAAAGCCCCAAACATCAGAGCCAGGGTCATGCATCTACCCAAGGAGGGATTTTGACTCAAGCATTCAAATTGGTTCTCCACGCTAGATGCACATCAGAATCACCCAGCGGGTTTTGAAACACTCCCTGAGCCACATTCTGCAAAGATCCTGACCTAATTGGCCTGGGGTGAAACCCGGGCAGCCTTAGAGTTTGAAGAACCCGCAGGTGATTCAAATATGCAACCAGATTGTATTCTCTTCCTGGGGAGAAACAACAAAGTTAGACTAAGCCAGTGGTTCTCAAAGTGAAGTCGCCAGGCCAACTTCACCTGGGAAATTGTCATAAATGCAAATTATCAGGCCCACCTTAGACCCACTGAATCAGAAACTTGAGGTAGGGGTAGACCCAGGAAGATGCGTTTCAACAAGCTGTATTAGTCCGTTCTCACGTTGTTATAAAGATACTACGCGAGATTGGGTAATTCATTTACTTTTTGAATGTAGGTAATTTATTTAGAAAAATATATTTTAGACTATCAACATTAAAGATAGTGTTTTAAAATACTTTATTTTTTATTTTAATTATTTTAATGTATTTTCTTTTTTTTTTTTAAAGTTTATTAAGTTCCAGGGTACATGTGCAGGATGTGCAGGTTTGTTAAATAGGTAAATGTGTGCCATGGTGGTTTGCTGCACCTATCAACCCAACACTTAGGTATTAAGCCTAGTATGCATCAGCTCTTTTCCCTAATGCTCTCCCCTGACCCTGGCTCACCCTCGCCTGACAGGCCCCAGTAAGTGTTGTTCCCCTCCGGGTGTCCATGAGTTCTCATTGTTCAGCTCCCACTTATAAGTAAGAACATGTGGTATTTGGTTTGCTGTTCCTGCATTAGTTTGCTAGGGATAATGACTTCCTTTACATGTCCCTGTAAAGGAATAACCTCATTCCTTTTTATAGCTGCATAGTATTCCATGGTATACATGTACCATATTTTCTTTATCCAAAAGACTGGGTAATTTATAAAGAAAGGGGCTTAATTGACTCACAGTTCCACATGGCTGAGGAGGCCTCAGGAAACTTACAATCATGGTGGAGGGAGAAGCAGTCATGTCTTACATGGTGGCAGAAGAGAGAGAACATGAGCACACAAAGTGAGGAGAGCCACTTATAAAACCCTCAGATCTCATGAGAACTCACTCATTATCAGGAGAAGAGCATGGGGGAAACCCACCCCATGATCCCATCACCTCCAACTAGGTCCCTCCCTTGACACGTGGGCATTACAATTCCAGATGAGACTTTGGTGGGGACACACAGCCAAACCATATCACAAGCCCTCCAGGTGACTCTGTTAAGAGCCATTAAACTAATGATAACAGCAGCAAGACAGTGGCAAAGATGCCTTTGTCTGTTATCAGTGTGTCCTTACATCTTTCTGTAATTTTGCAATAATGAATGCTGCCAATTATGGGGGCACTTGCTGTATGCCTGGTCCATACACTAACTCACTTTATTGAAACTCTTTTAGGAGGGTCTTATCACCCCATTGTACAGGTGAAGAATTTGAGGCTTAAAGCTCCTAAGCTTCCTGAAAGTCATACAGCTAATACCCCATGCAGTTCCAGATCCAAAGCCAGGTTTCCACGCCTTCACATCTGTGCCTGTTCCATTTTGCCCTAGCATGTGTTCTACAATATGTTTTGTAAGTATTGTGTAGGTGTGGGTACTGGTTAGGGGAGTCTAAGAACCCCCCTGCCTACACAGGGATTGAGAGTCTCCTGGTAAGGAGAACAATTCTATTTGCACCTGGAGTTCTGTCTTAATAGAAATAGCATGATTGCTTGGGAAGAGGATGCTGGTCTAGAACTCTGTTAAGCCACTGTCAGTTCTCTGGACCTTAGGATAACCCTCTTCCAGGGGGCAATTTTTTTGAATTGTGAGGTAAGGACCTCAGAGGAAATACGAAATAAACAGCCCCTTTAGCAGCCCTGCTTTCTCCTTCTCTTGTGGTTTTGGTCTGCTAGGACCATCAGCTTGGCAGTCCCATCCTACTGACAAGGAATCCAGAGGATTTTCAGAAATGTTCTCCCAGAAATGCAGAGAGGAAGCCTAAGAAGGTAAGTGTGGAGTTGACCTGTACTGCCTCTAGCTGTGGTTGAGCTGAAGGGCTGAGAAGAGCAGCTGGCAATGCTGCAGTGGCCAGGCTCAGCCAGCCTGGCCAGCCCTGCAGAGATGGCACCTGCCCACTGCCATCCATCTCCTCTCCCTCCGCACCTCTTCCCCAAAGGCCTTCCTGGTTGGTTCTCCCAAGCTCACTTCTCTGGCCTCCAGCCAGGACAGCACCTGGGATATGGATGAAGCAGGATGAGTCACAGCTTTCTGGAAAATGATGGGCTAGGCAAACTCCCAGAGGGCAAAGGCTGGGTCCAGTGTGCTCCTCCAGAAGCCTTGTCCAGAGTGGGCTATGCCTGGCACATGCGCTGCCATTAGAGGAGATATGGGCACCTAAAGTGACCCTGAATGTGGTTCTGGCTTTTGATTGTGTCTTTTCTGGCAGGGAGCCAGGACTGGGCTCAAGTGATCAAGGCCCAGGAACTGTTTTCTAAATTTAATGTGTCTCAAACAGTAATGCTCACCTAGGATCTGCTACCATGCAGCCTCTAATTCAGCACGGCTGGACCTCTGCATCTCTAACAAGCTCCTACAATGCCAATGATCCTGGCCCCTGGACCTCACTCTGAGTAGTGAGGAGGATCTAACTTAACCTACAACATTCCCGGGGTGCTTCGGTCTGAAGAGGAGACATTCCAGCAGGGGCTGGCAGACATGTAAGGAGAACAACATCAAGTGGTGAAATGGGTGAGCTTGGGAGTCTAACAAGCAGTCACGTCACCTGTCTGAGCCTTATTTTTCTCAGCTATTTTAATGAAAATAACTACTTCATTGGAGTTTCTGAGGAATCGAATGTGCTAAAATTTGTAAGATCTGAGTTACTTCTTCTGTCCAATCAGAATATTAAAGATCAAAACGTTTGCTTACAGACATGTGTTTGACCAAGATGGAGTAGTCAGGGCTGCAGTATATGGCTGGGAAGAAACAACCCAAGGCCAGAGAGAGAATTTCTCAAAGCAGAGCCAGAAATAGTGTCTATTCCCACCAGCCCAACTGGAAGACTTCATAATTCATGGGCATTGACTATTCAGAAAAGTCTGGCCTCAGTAGTGGGGAATAATTAATGCCAGCATGAGCCCTGCCTACCAAATTGTAAAAGCAAGACCCAAAGGGATCAAACTGTAATGGTCAAGAATTCAAAGATATCCAGCACCCAACAAGGTAAAGTTCACACTATCTGACATCCAATCAAAAATTACAAGGCATGCAAAGAAGAGGAAAAATAGAACCCTATTGAGAAACATCAAGCAATCAAAACCCAGAAATGACACAGATGTCAGAAATAGCACACAAGGACATTAAAACAATTATAATTGTATTCCATATATTCAAAAAGTTACATATGGAAGATATTTTTTAAATGACCAGAATTAAACTTCTAGAGATTAAAACTATAACATCTCAGAACAAAAGCAACACTAGATGGGATTAGTAGATTAGACATTGCAGAAGATTAATGAATTTGAAAACACAGCAATAGAAATTATCCAAAATGAAATAGGTTTTTTAAAAAGGGATTTTAAAAACTTTAAGAGCATCAGTGATCTCTGGAACAACTTCAAGCAACCTATAGCAATAATACACATATAATTGGAATCCCAGAAGAAAGTAAAGGCTATGAACAGGAAAATATTTGTTTGATTCAGCCGATATAGGGCAGGGTCCAAGAACTTAAGTTTCCAGGTGATGCTGAAAAACTGCTCCAGGGTAGGAGATGACAAATTACAGCTGATAGGCCAAATCCAACTCGCCACCTGTTTTTGTAAAGTTTTATTGGAACGCAGTCACTGTGTTAGTCCATTCTTGTATTGCTATAAAGAAATACCTGTGACAGGGTAATTTATAAACAAAAGAGGTTTAGTGTGCTCACGGTTCTGCGGGCAATACAGGAAGTATGGCTGGGAGGCCTCAGGAAACTTACAATCATGGCAGAGGGTGAAGGGGAAGCAGGCACAACCTACATGGCTGGAGCAGGAGGAAGAAAGAGAGAAGGGGGAGGTGCTACACACTTTTAAACAACCAGATCTCATGATAACTCACTATCATGAGAACAGTACCAAAGGGTAAATCCACCCCCATGATCCAATCATCTCCCACCAGGCTCCACCTCCAACACTGGAAATTACAATTTGACATGAGATTTGGGCAGGGACACAGATCCAAACCATATCGGTTACATTGATTTACATGTTTTTTTGTTTTTTTGTTTTTTTTCCTGAGATGGAGTCTCACTCTGTTGCCGAGGCTGAAGTACAGTGGCATGATCTCAGCTCACTGCAACCTCTGCCTCCTAGGTTCAAGTGATTCTCGTGCCTCAGCCTCCCAAGTAGCTGGGATTACAGGCACCCGCCACAACGCCTGGCTAATTTTTGTATTTTTAGTAGAGATGGGGTTTTACCGTGTTGACCAGGCTGGTCTTGAACTCCTGACCTCAAGTAATCTGCCTGCCTCAGCCTGCCAAAGTGCTGAGATTATAGGCGTGGAGCCACTGTGCGCCACTGGCCAACTTACATGTTCTATATAGCTATGGTGCTACAACAGCAGAGTTGAGTTGTTTCAACAGAGACCATGTGGCCTATAAAGCCTAAAATATTTACTATCTGATCCTTTACAAAAAAGGTTTGTTGATCTCTGCTTTAGGGGATAAACAGGAAGAAGTGTGATCCCTGCCTTCATGGAGTTTACAGCCTTGTAGGGAAGACAAGTAATGACACACACATACAAACAGAAATCAGAATTACATTTGTGTTACGTGCTGTGAAGAAGTACCAGTAAAACCAGTACAATCAGGGAGGCTGAGCAAAGTTTCCTTGAGTAAATGATATTGACGCTGAGGCTTGAAAGAGGAATGGAATTGACCAGGCGAACCTTGCAGGAAGAGCTGACCAAGCACCAGAGTTATGTGCGTGAAGGTCCCTTTCTTAGTCAACTTAGGCTGCTATAACAAATTACGATATACAACAACAAATTTATTTCTCACAGTTCTGGAAGCTGGAAGTTCGAGATCAGGATGCCAGCATAGTTGGGTTTTGGTGAGCGCCCTCTTCCTGGTTATAGAATTCCAACTTTTCATTCTCCCGTGGTGAAAAGAGGGTGAACTAGCTCTCTGGTTTTTTCTTATAAAGCCACTAATACTAATCCCACCCATAAGGGATCTATCTACCCTCATCACCTGATTACCACCCAAAGGCCCCTTCTCCAAATACCATCACATTGGGGATTGAGTCTCAGTGTATGAATCTGAGGGGGACACACATTCAGTGCATAACAGCCCCCAAAGCTGGAAGGAGATCAGCAGGGTGAGCAAGGGGCAGGGGTGGATAGCACGAAGCCTGGGGAGGAGGAAGGGGTGGGGCCAGGCCCTCCCACCAGGTGAGGAGGTAGGTCTGTATCCCAAGAGGACTGGGTTAGCCACTAAAAACCTTAAGCATAGACTACATAATTACACTGGCATTTTGAGGCAATTGGTTTGTTGATTATGTAGACAGTGTGGAGGCTAGATTGGACCAGGACAGAGTGGAAATGGGTGGACGAGTTTGGAAGTCCCTCCAGGTGAGAAGTGATGGTAGCTCAGACTTGGGAGGGCAGGGGAGAGAGAAAACGGGACCATTTCCAAATGCAGGCTTAGATTAGGTTCCATGTGGACTCAGGGGTGACCTGGGAGAAGAGGGGCTCTGGGGGTGAGGCAGAGGTCGTGGCCAGGAGGAAAGGAGCCTTGACAGGTCACTTCTCTAATTTGCCATGCCTCCTGCCTGTCCATCACAACCAGCTAATCCACCCTGTGCCAGCGAGCAGAGGCTCAGTCCCTGGGTCAGGCCCAGCTGGGGTGACCAACCATCCCATCTGCCCAGGATTGAGGGGTGTTCTGAGAGCCTTCGGCTAAATTGGGGTTCCAGTACCAGCACAGCTGGCAACCCTGCCCTAATGAGAAACGAAGAGGAGGTGAACGTGTTGTTTACAGGACGCCTTTCACACGATCCTTCTACTTGTCAGATGGCCTAATGTCTGGTTATCCAACCTTCAAATGGAGGGTGCCTTGCATAGGAAACGTGTTTATGCTGGCAGATGATCTTGTGTCTTGTCTGACCTGTGTCCAGTTTGGGTCTACCTGACCATCACTCTGGCCCTCCTGGAAGCCCAAACTTGTGTTTCTCCCCACTCCCATGTCCCGGGGAAAACCCAGTGGGGTAGCCCCCAGTTCTTCAGATGGAAGGCACAAGTTCGATACACGACCATGACAGGAAATCAGTTCAAATATTTTTACTTACAGATCTGGGGCAGGGAGAGCACCATGGGTAAGGAGGGCAGTCCACTGTCCATAGGTCATGGAAGGCAGGAACAAAGAGTCAGGAAGAGGGAGAGAGACAGAGAGATACAGAGACAGAGAGAGATAGAGAGGCAAAGAGTAGTATATAATGGAATAGGACGTGGGTCACCTTAAGTTCACGGGCAGCTGCCTGAATGGCCTGTTTAGAGGAAGCAGCAGAAGGCGGGGGCGGGGGAGCCCATCTGCTGGGCGGGAGAGAGGCCTCTAAGTTCTCACCTGGAGCCACCACTTGAGTCATTTGGGTGTGGAGCTGGAAACTCTCTCAAGAGTCTCAAGAGTAACTGAGCCCTGCTTCTGGTAGGAGAAAATTAAATGTGTATCCAAGATGGATGCTGAGGCAACATAAAAGTATAAGAATTCACTGCAAAGGTTTCCCAGGACACAGGACTTCCAGTGTTGGTCAACCGAGGCCCATGTCCACGTCTCTTTATTGAGAGGAAGGTCAACAGCCTTGGTGGGTAGCTTGGGAAGGGTAAGGCCACATGGCCAGAGTGTGGGCTGAGTGCACATTGCCCTGGTTCTGGGCCAGTTTCAACACATTTCTTGAATATTGAAGAGCCCCAGCTCCACCTGCACAGCGTTCTCCAGTGACAGAGTGCTTTTGTGACTGTCGTTTCTCTGGGCCCCACAACAGCCACATGGGATGAAGAGAACCAGTCAGGTATAGGAGCCATATATTATGGATGAGGAAATGTTGGCTGGTGTGTGTTGGGTGGGGGACTGTTAAGTGGTTCACCTGAGTGACCCCAGTTGGGGAGGAGCCAAGTGAGAGTCAAAGCTGTGCCCCTGACCCCATCAGCTGTCCTGACCCCTGAGGCTCAGCTGCCCACTCTGGGCTGCCTGTGGAACCAAGTGTGGGCTCACCCCAGGGCTTTGGTGGGGAGACCGAAGTGCGCCCCCACACCCGGCCATAGAAAGCTCCCGGCTTCAAGGGCCAAAGAATGGTGTTCACAAACTGCCATGCCACAGGACACACTGAGCTCACTGAGAGCACAGGAGAAGAAACGTGGGGCCACGAGGTCTCGGAAAGAAAGGATGCTGGTGGAGGAACTGTCGAGGACAGAGTCCAGAGGAGTCATCAACCCCTGTGTCTCCTCATCCATGCCTTGAGGCACATGGGCCAAATCACAGCTTCCCACCAGCCTGAATGTGTGAATCACTGGGCAGCTTGTGGACAGAACAGATGCCCAGCCCCACCCCAGACCTGGAGGAGTGATATCTCCAAGGAATCGTGGCCCAGGACTTCCTGTTCTTCAAAGCTCAGCAAGTGGGTCTGACAATGACTCAGGTCTGAAACCATTCTCCAGGCAGTATCTGTGGCTCTTCCCAGCTGTGCGAGTGCCTTGAAATCCATACCATTTATGAACCTTCTGTCAGCAGATTTTAGGAGGCAGCCGCCTTATGAGATGAGTGATATTAATCCATCCATTTCACAGATTAGGAAATTGGCCCTAGCTGAGACCTGCTAGTTCATGGCTCATTTCACTCAGGCTTAATTCTATCCAGAGCCCCAGTTGTCTCAAACCCATGCTTCTAAATGACCCTAATTCACAGGTTGGCAAACTTTTTCTGTAAAGGGCCAGACAGCAAATATTTTAGCCTCTGCCATGCACACAGACCTCAGTTGCAGCCTCTTAACTCTGCCATCGCAGCACAAAAGCAATCTTAGACATTATATAAACGAATGGTTGTGTTCCAATAAAACTTTATAGACACTGAAGTAGAAGTTCATATGTTTTACATGGCACAAAATATATTTTTTATTTTTTTCTCCAACACTTAAAAATACATATTTTAAAATTCTTAGCTCACAGGCTATACCAAAACAGGTCTAGATTTGGCCCACAGGCCACAATGTGTCAATGCCTGCATTAATCCACTCATGTATCAGTGATGACAGTGGCAGGCCATCTGGAGCAGCCACTGCCATCACGCTGGCCACGCAAGGAGGCACAGCCAAGGCTGCATGCTTCATGGAGCCAGCAGGAGCCGAGGACAAGTGACAGCCCAGCCCCTTCCAAGTTGGGGTGGGAGCTCCCTGGGTGCCGCTGCAGCCGCCCAAGCCATGGCTGCTGACCCGTGCTCTTGGGGCCCAGGAGCAGGCGGGAACCCCACCCTCCCGGGGGCACAGTTGCAGCCACCCAAATCTTGGCTGTAAACCTGGGCCTCCCACTCCACAGAGCAGGCAGGAGCCCCAGCCTCCCAGGCATAGCTGCAGCCACCCAAACTGCAGCTGCAGACCTGGGCCTCGTGCTCCATGGATCAGGCAGGAGCCCGGCGCCCCCAGGTGCAGCTGCAGCCACCCAAACCATGGCTGTGGAACCAGGCATCCCTGCACTCTTGGGGGCCCAGGAAGGCCCAGGTGCCCCCCGCACGCCCCCCGCCGCCGCCACCCTCACAGGCTTGGAAGAGCCTGCTCCTGCTGCCTGGCTTCTCCCTGCTGTCAGTGCCTGCTCCAATCTCAGAGCCAAGTCAGGGCCAAGACTGGGTGCTGTTGTGGCCCAGCTGGGTGTGCACATACTCGGGGCAGTGCTGACATGCCAGTCCCCTGCCTCTTCAGCCCCCTCTGGACTTTGGGTGCCACAAACATAGGAGGGAAGCCAAGTGGGGGCTGAGGGCAGCTCGGCACCGGCCTGCAGGCACTCCTTGGCACCTACAGCCTGGGAACCAAGAACAGCAGCAGGAGGCAGATAGGTTCCTGGGTGGACGGGGGTGGTCCCAGTGAGGCCCCACCTTCAGGCCAGGGAGGGCTGGGCTGCCGGTCCCACGGACTGGAGTGGGAACTTGTGGTGCCTTTTCCAGACCCACCCATGGCTGCCTGTGGGCCAATCAGCATGCACTTCCTCCCCTCTGAGGCCCATAAAAGCCCCAGGCTTAGCCAGAGCTGAGCAGACATTGGGATGACCAGCTGCAGGGAGGAGCTACCCACTCTAGGGCCTCCTCTCTGCTAAGAGCTGCACAGATAATGGGAAGACCAGCTGCAGAGAGGAGCTACCCTCTCTGCTGATAGCTGAACACTTGTCAGGACAACTTGCATCGCAGAGAGGAGCTACCCTCTCTGCTAGGAGCTGAACACTGGTCGGGACACTTTGGCTGCAGAAAGGAGCTGCCCCTTTCAGGTTTCCTCTGAGCTGTTCTATGGCTCAATCAAGCTCCTCTTCAACGTAGTCACCCTCCACTTGTCTGCATACCTCATTCTTCTTGGTCACAGGGCAAGAACTTGGGGCCTGCTTAATGGTAAAACTAAAAGAGCTGTAACACAAACAGGGCTGAGACATGCCCCTTGCTCACCACATTGTGGGTGAGAAGGAAAGAAGAGCTACAGGATGGGCAAAGAGAAAGAAAGAAGAGCTGTGGCCCTTCAGGGGCCCAGACTTGGGAGCTCCCGAACCAGGGCTGTGACTCCCTCTTTGGGTCCCTGTGGTTCATGGTATCTCCAACGTTCAGGGCATCACTGTGTTCCCTTGGGCCAGCCATGGAAGCTGCTTGTGGTGTGCCTGGTCCTGCCA
The DNA here is from genome assembly GCF_009828535.3 of Hylobates moloch. Classification (NCBI taxonomy): domain Eukaryota; kingdom Metazoa; phylum Chordata; class Mammalia; order Primates; family Hylobatidae; genus Hylobates; species Hylobates moloch. The sequence goes on along the minus strand of NW_026652278.1, from coordinate 14,642,639 downwards.
TAACCTAGCAGTGAGCCAGCACCTATGCCAGCACCTGGAGCTGCCTACCTTGCTGCAGCAGCCAGCATGTCTGACTGCGCAGTGGCCGGACCCCATGCTCGCTCACACAGCCCTTGCTATTCCACACCTGACTTGCCCTTGGCAGGTGTGGGTCCCAGGCCAGTAGCGTGAGCCGAGTGCAGCCTGCCAGGCCAACTGAGCGAAACGAACCCAGCGGGTCAGAGTGAAACTTGGGCAAAGGCACCATTGGCCACAGAGGTTTCCAGCCAGAAAAAGAACACCCCAAAGATCCTGTAACATGAGGCAAGCAACTCTTAATAGCAATGACCTTCGGTCGGGGGGCGGGTCTGGGCCCTGTCAGTAGTGGTAGTCTTGTGCCCATCACTTCATTCCACCCTTGCTCCTCCTAGCTTGTCCTTAGACCTGCCCAGCCCTTAGCTCTCTGGTTCCCAGACTGCAATGATTTTTTTTTTTTTTTTTTGAGATGGAGTCTCGCTCTGTCGCCCAGGCTGGAGTGCAGTGGCGCGATCTCGGCTCACTGCCAGCTCCGCCTCCCAGGTTCATGCCATTCTCCTGCCTCAGCCTCCTGAGTAGCTGGGACTACAGGTGCCCACCACCACGCCCGGCTAGTTTTTTGTATTTTTAGTAGAGATGGGGTTTCACCATGTTAGCCAGGATGGTCTTGATCTCCTGACCTCGTGATCCACCCACCTCAGCCTCCCAAAGTGCTGGGATTACAGGTGTGAGCCACTGCGCCCAACGGACTGCACTTCATTTCTAAAGACAGCACTATCCACTCCACCACCGTGCCTTAAGGAGTCTAGCCTCAGGGCCTTTCCTAGAGATGAGACACTTCAGATTGCTTGGAAATTCAAGGTAGGGGCAAGTATTCATTTCCAAGGAAAATCCTATCCTCACAGCCAGTTTGCAACCACAGCCTAAAGTGGGGAAGGCGCACCCAGGCCTGGGTAAGCCTGTTGTCAGAATTGAATGGTTTAGAAGTCACATTGGTTTGGTGCTTTTCACAAGCAGCTCCTTCTGCATTTTATCCTGAAGTTCTCATGACACTGAACTCTTTCAGTGGATTATTTTAGCTACCAGCCAATTCTGTAATCTCTATCCCTGGGGTCAAGTTCAAAGAGAATTCCAATGTGATTAAGTAAACACATGCAAGTAGTAGATTTATGTGCTACCGTGCTATTCTTTGTGATGCTGGCATTGGAGGAAGGGAATTTTAACAGCTCCTGTGTGCTCAGTTTATTTTCTAAGAAATTAACTCATCAGTCCCCATTGTGAATAAAAGCACTTCTTGGGACATTTAAAATTCAAAGTCATGGCTCTCTTTGAAGAGGAGGAGGTGAGGAAAGGATCTGGAGGAGGAGATGATTAACAAGAAAGGACCGGTGATGAACCTCGGCTGTTTGTGAATGCGTGTGGCTTGTGGAGAGGAGCGGAAGTGAGTTTCAGGTATTTCAGTCCATCATGACTGTGAAGTTGAACTGTTGATGCTACCTGGAGCAGTGGGCTGGAACTGCCCCACGCAGGGAGTTAATGGAAACGTGGAGAGCCTTTTTCTTTTAACAAAGTACTTGAGCAATTATTTTAGCCCACCCACGGCTCAGGGGACCAAGCAGGCTGCCGGGTTACCCAGGCAGTTAGAGGCAAAATAAATTTTCTAACAGCCTTTCCCAGCCAGATACTGTGGTCCTGATTTGCCACTGGCAACAAATGACGTTTGGTGCCCAAACCCTTCCCAGCCACCACTTTAGTCCCTGGGGTGCAGGGGCCCTGAGGAAAACAATTGGTCAAGGGATTCAAGGCACAGCCTTTTCCCTGTATGAGGAGCTGTTATCATCCCACCTTTCCATACGAGAATCCCACTTCACAGTTGAGAAAATTCAGACTTGGGGAAGTTACTAAGGCAGAGCTAAGGCTGAAGATCAAGTCAGCTCATCTGAATCCTGTGTTCTTTCCATTATGCCACCATGATATGACCCTCAGTATCCTGAAATATCTCATGCCTCAGCCCTCGAATCAAACCCAAGCAAGGGTCAAGTCAAGACTTGCTGGGGATGCCTTAGCCTTGAATAAGAAAAAAGGGAAAATGGCGGGAGGCAATGTAAAAGCAGCTGGAGTCCCACTGAGACCTGCATGGGCGTGTCAGGGAAAGCCAATGGTGGTTCCACTAGGTCTGTGTTTGCAAGAAGGCCAAGCTGCATCTTGAGATCCATTCCATGGGGGAAAAGGAAGGCTAGGTGGAAGTTATTGCCCCAGAAACAGATTTCTTGGAGGGGAGAGAGCTCAATGTGGTATTTGTTGTTTGTATGGGTTGGCTCCCCAGCTGGCCCCTGTGGATTCCTAATGGAATTTTACAGACAGCAGAAGCTAGGAAGAGAAAGGTAGTTTAGTGCATACTCATTAACACGTTCTGAGGCCGGCCAGCCTAAGCCTAGTCCTGCTGCCCACCTCTTAATACCCATGAGACCTTGTATAAGTTATTTGACTAACCTGTGTGTACAGGTTGAGTATCCCTTATCTGAAATGCCTGAGATCAGAAGTGTTTCAGATTTTTTATTTTTTCAGATTTTTGAATATCTGCATTAGACCAACTGGTTGAGCATCCCAAATCAGAAAACCTGAAATCCAAAACGCTCCAATGAACATTTCCTTTGAGAGTCATGTCAGATGTCAGTGCTCAAAGAGTTTCAGATTGTGGAGCATTTTGAATTTTGGATTTTCTGATCTGGGATGCTCAAGCAGTATCATGGGATTTTAAAAAGTGAATGATTTTATGATTTTCTAATTCTATCATTCTCAGATCCTTGGCATAGGAGAAAATAGACAAATATGTAAGAGAGAAGAAATCTAGTAAAGGACCCGTGGTCAAATTTGAGTAGGAGGCATCAGTAAGTTGTTTTTGTTTTGTTTTGTTTGTTTGTTTGTTTTGAGACGTTATTTCGCTCTAGTTGCCCAGGCTGGAGTGCAGTGGTGCAGTCTTGGCTCACTACAACCTCCGCCTCCCAGTTCAAGCGATTCTCCTGCCTCAGCCCCCTGAGTAGCTGGGATTACAGGCATGCGCCACCACGCCTGGCTAATTTTGTATTTTTAGTAGAGATGGGTTTTCACCATGTTGGTCAGGCTGGCCTCAAACTCCTAACCTCGGGTGAACCACCCACCTTGGCCTCCCAAAGTGCTGGAATTACAGCCGTGAGCCACCGCGCCCAGCTCTGTAAGTATTTATGATATATTTTATCTTTAAAAAAGAAAAGAACTATTTACAAGATTTACTCACTGAAAAGGCCTAGAAATAATCACCAATCCAGGAGAAATAAGCATCCCTCACAGCTAGATGCGGCATTTGAAATACCATTTCCCTTCTAAAGGAACCCGGAAATGACTGATTCCAGAACTGGTTCAGGAAATATACAAGATGAGACTCATGAGGACACAAAGTTGAATGTTGATACATTCAACTACTAGTTTATAGAAAATATAACAAACCAAGGAACATACTAAAGAACAGCAAGCAGGTGTAACAGCAAAACCCAGATTAGAGGAAGCCCTACGAGGAAAACAACCTGGTTTCTTCCACGATTACGTTGCAGGAGGAAAAAAGGGGATGGAGGGGAGAAACAATAGAATAAACTAAAACTTAGAGTCAAGACAACAGGACTCAGAAGCTAACTTGAAGAAGCTGCCACTGGCCAGAATTGCGGAAGTCTGAACATCAATAAGGGTAATAAACTGCTGTGGATGGAAACACAGCAAATACATTGAAATCCATGAAGTCCGCAATGGCGCTAAAACAACTAACTGATTGCCATTGTAGGATGCTGAGGAACCCATTTATTAGTTGATTAAAACTGATTAAAGGCAGGGCAAGGTGGCTTAATCCCAGCACTTTGGGAGGCCGAGGCACTTTGGATTGCTTGAGTCCGGGAGTTTGAGAACAGCCTGGGAAACATGGCAAAACCCTGTCTCTACCAAAAATAAAACAAAAAAGTTAGCTGGATGTGGTGGCGTGTGCCTGTAGTCCCAGCAAGTTGGGAGGCTGAGACGGGAGAATCACCTGATCCCCAGACGTTGAGGCTGCAGTGAGCCAAGATTGTGCCACTACACTCCAGCCTGGGCAACCAGAGTGAGACCCTGTCTAAAAAAAATCAAACAACGAAAAAAAAAAAAAAAGCACTGATTAAAGTGGAAGAATTAAATATTTAACCTGTCTTTCCAATAAGGATTGTGCCACTAGGGGACTCAAGAGTTGATGGGTGTAAGTCTTTCTTTCTAGAAGTATCCCATCTAGTAAATAAGAAAGAATGATGGAATTGAATGTCACCATTTTGCAATCCCTAGTGAATTCAGATTCATTCATTAACTGATGAAGCATTGATCCTCAATGGCTGCTAACACAACAGAGAGAGAGAGAGAACCAGACACTGTGTGCCTCTTGATAGAAGATCACACCAACACCTATGAAGTCGTAATTTTTTTTTTAAATGAACCTGAATCAGCAGGAGCTTCTAGATTCAACTACCAATTTATAGAAAATACAACAAACCAAGGAATGTGTTAAAGGACAGCAAGCAGGTGCAACAGCAAAAGCCAGATTGGAGGAAGCCCTATGGGGCAAACAACGTGGTTTCTTCCACAATTAAATTGCAAGAGGAAAAAAGGGAATGGAGGGGGGAAACAACAGAATAAACAAAAACTTAAGAAACAAATGAACCAATCACAATGTACTGAGTTTTTATGGATCCTGATTCAAATAAACTGTTTAAAAAGTATGATATCTATGAAGTAACTAGAAATCTGAACATTGACTTGATACTCGATGATACTGAGAAATCGTTATTAATCACTTTTAGAGGTGATAATGCTTTTATGGATTTTGTATGTTTTTTTTTTTTACAAATAGAGTCCTTATGTGATGCGTCCTTATATCAGATACATGCTTAAATGTTTACAAATAAAACAGGATGTTAGGGATTTGCTTCAAAATAATATGGGAGGAACCCAATCAGAAATTAGGCAAAGGGCCGGGCGTGGTGGCTCACGCCTGTAATCCCAGCACTTTGGGAGGCCGAGGCGGGCAGATCACGAGGTCGGGAGATCGAGACCGTCCTGGCTAACACAGTGAAACCCTGTCTCTACTAAAAATACAAAAAATTAGCCGGGCATGGTGGCAGGCGCCTATAGTCCCAGCTACTCAGGAGGCTGAGGCAGGAGAATGACGTGAACCAAGGAGGCGGAGCTTGCAGTGAGCCAAGATTGTGCCACTGCACTCCAGCCTGGGCGACAGAGTGAGACTCCGTCTCAAAAAAAAAAGAAAGAAAGAAATTGGGCAAAGAACCTAAATAGACACTTCTCAAAAGAAGACATCCAAATGGCCAACAGGGATATGAAAAAAATGCTAATTATCACTGATCATCAGGGAAATAAAATTTAAAACCACAATGAGATATCACCTCACACCTGTTAGAATGGCTATCATTCAAAAGATGACAGATAAGTTTAAGAAGGTTGTGGAGAAAAGGGAACACTGCTACACCATTGGTGGGAATGTAAATTAATACAGCCATTATGGAAAACAGTATGGAGATTCCTCAGAAAACTAAAAATAGAGCTACCATACGATCCAGTACTCCCACTTCTGGGTACATATCCAAAGGAATTGAAAGCAGTATGCTGAAGATGTACCTGTACTCCTATGTTCATTGCAGCATTATTCACAATAGCCAAGATATAGAAGCAACCTAGGTATCCATCATCAGATTAATCACAGATATGGCAAACATGCTATATATACACAATAGAATATTATTCAGCCATAATGAGGGAAATCCTGTCAGTTTCCATAACGTGGGTGAACCTGGAGGATAAGGGAAATAAGCCAGGTACAGAAAGACAAATATACTGCATGCTGTCATTTATATGTGGAATCTAAAACAGTTGAACTCATAGAAGTAAAAAGTTGAATGGTGGTTTTCAGAGGCTGGAAGAAGGGGTGGATGGGCTCTGTCCCTGAAGATACCCACCCTGAATCGGAGACCAGGTCAGGCTGTCCCGCGCTGAACAGCCCTGTGAGCAGCCAGGAAGGAGTTCCTGGCCTCTGCCCTCATTGATCTGCATTTTACACCAATCCTAGTGCGATCCCAGGTGTAGCTGACCTCATTCTCCACCCTCTCCAGCCAGAAGCACTTTGTGCGATTGCTCGAAAGAGATCCGCTTATACAATGCTTCACAAGATAAAGATTTTACTAACACCTTGGTGGGAAGATCGGAAAGACATTTTATATCACACACCATAAAGGGAAGCTTCATAAAAATCACCTTTAAAAATTCCCTGTTCTCTGAAAATATCCTCCCTGGGCACTAGCCAGCTTGTTTCCTTTTGTCCCTTCCGAAATTCTATTGTCCTCAGCTCTGGCCTTTACCTGAGATACTATTGAGCTAAAAGGGCATCAACCATCTATTGTAACTGCAGCTTGTTCCTTGGTGGGTGGGGATGGGGTCCTTACCTTCCATCCATACCCCAGGCTGCCTCTCAAAATACTCTTAAGTCCCTTGAAAAAAATGTTTATTGGCAGAGGACAGATTATGCTCTCAAGAAAATCAGCTGGTCTTCACAGTGGTACAATAATAACAAATGATTTAGGTTTCTTCCATGAATCAGGCACTCGGTGGAGCATCAATGTGTACCACCTCATCTTGTGCACCCCAGCAACCTTGTGAAGTGAGTGTCCCTGCTGTTAAGATGAGAAGATTCAGTCCCAGAGAGACTGAGCACCTAGTACAAGGTTAAACCGCTAGTAAATAATAACAATCAAATTTTGTTTTAACAAGAAAAGATTTAAGTAGAAATTTCTCTAAAAATGATCTCAAATGGCCAATAAGCACATGAAAAGCTCCTCAAATCATTCATAATTAGGGAAATCAAAACCACAATGAGACACCACTTCACACCCTCTAGGAAGGCTATAATCAGAAAGATAATGTTTTGGCAAAGATGTGGAAAAATGGAAACCCTTGTACCTTGCTGGTGGGACTATAAAATGACATGGCCACTTTAGAAAACAGTCTGGAAGTTCCTCAAAAAGTTTAACATAAAACTGCCATGGCACAGCAATTCCATGCCTAGGTATATATACAAGAAAATTGAAAACATATGTTCACACAAAAACTTACACACAAATGTTCATACAGCATTATTCATGGTAGCTAAAAAGTGGAAGCAGCACAAATGTCTATCAGCTGATGAAAGGATGAATAAAATATGCTATATCCATAAAATGAATTATTATACAATTGAATGATGTATTGATTCATGCCACAATATGGATGAACCTTGAAAACATGATGCTAAATGAAAGAGGATAAACACAAAAGGCCACACATTGTGTGATTCCATTGATATTAAATGTCCAGAATTTTCTAATCCACAGAGACAGAAAATAGGCCAAAGTTGCCAGGAGACTGTGGGGAGAGGGAATGGGAGGTGACTGTTAATGAATGTGAAGGTTTTTTTAGGGGTGATGAAAATATCCTGGAATTAGAGATAGTGGGTACTGAACCTTGTGAGTATACTAAAAACTACTGAACTATGCACTGTAAAAGAGTGAATGCTATGGTATGTGTATTAGTCCATTCTCACGTTGCTAATAAAGATATACCTGAGACTGGGTAATTTATAAAGGAAAGGTTTCATTGACTCACAGTTCTGCATGGCTGGGGAGGCCTCAGGAAACTTACAATCAAGGTGGAAGGGGAAGCAAACACACTTTCTTCACATGGTGGCAGGAGAGAGAAGTGCAGAGCAAAGTGGGGAAAAGCCCATTATAAACCATCAGATCTCATGAGAACTCACTCACTATCACGAGAATAGCATGGGGAAACTGCCCCCATGATCTAATCACCTCCCATGATTTCCCTTCCCCAACACATACATGGGGATTACAATTCGGATTACAATTCAAGATCAGATTTGGGTGGGGACACAGAGCCAGACCATATCAGTATGTGAATTACATCTCAAGAAACAAAATCCAACCAATAAAAAGCCAGCCAAGAGTCTAACCCAAGCAACCCTCCAGCGCTCTGCACCATTCGTGAGGGTAATTCCAATCTAACACAACTGAGTCCCTCCTGAGAGGAATCTTGCTACCCACATCAGCTGCTGAGGGAGGAGGCCCCACCATTACAGCTAACTGGATCAAAGATGGAGGAACCCCCACAGACCAGCCAGAAACCTAGGACTTCGGTAGCTTGGCTCAAGACAGCAGACCAGGTTGGTCAGATCTTTCTCTCCCTCTGCCTCTGGAATTTGGAACTGGGGTATAAGGATGAAAAAGTTCAGCCATGGGAGCTAGGCAGAAGGGCATGAGGTAGACCTGGATTCAGAGCAGTCACTGGAGACAGTGAGCAGGCAGAGGTCGGGAGGGAGACAGCAGCAATGACCTGAAAGCCAAGGAAGGTGTCCAAGGAGAGGATAGAGTGGGCAGCAAGGGAAACAGAGACACGGTGGAGAACTGCTGTCTTTCTTTCTTCCCCGTGGCTCCGCAGGCACCATGAGAACAGCAGTGCCAGAATTCTGGTTGTGGAATTCCCACATGTCCCGGTGGTGTCTTTGCAGTGACCACCTGCCCCTCATTGGGCCAGCTTGAGTAGGGTCTGCCTGTGACACACAGCAGGCGTTTGAAGCCTCCGACTGTGTGCCCAGGTTGGAGAGGCTGCTCCCTGGGTTCAAAGCCTTATGGATGGGTTATTTCCCTTGCAAAGAAAACAGCAGATCTCAAAAGGCATTATCAGGAGCACAGCCAAGAGAGCTTGAGACCATCTGCCTGAGATCCTGTTTGTAGAACCCCAGGAGCCACTTAGACACGGGCCTCAGAAGCCCTTAGGCCTGCCCAGCAAACAGAATGTGATCAATGTGACAGTGAGTGAGGTGTGTGTTTCCACAACACTGACCAGTTACCATTGTGGTGTCTTTCTTTGCTTTTTTTGTCTTCTGATTTATTTGATATGATTTAGCCTCTGCAATCACCTCAACTTAGCCCAATATAAATAGGATAAAAATTGGTGTAAAATAATCAAGGTATCAGACTAGATATCTTATCTAGAGTGACCTAGAACTCTTCTAAGTAAGGAGAAGACATTTCACATGTCACTTTTAATGAGAAAAAAAAGCAAAAACAAAAAACAAAAAAACCTCTTCCTGGAAATATTTACCTTCATCTCCTGTGCTGAGAGATGGGAGCAATTTGTCAGCTTTGATCTCCACTTGTTTAGTTACCAGGAAATGAAGTGCACTTGAGCCAGTGGGATCATGAAGTCTCACTCTTGCTGCAAAAGTTGGCGGCAGGGGACAGAACAGCCTTGTCTTTCATTTTCTGAGATCAAAGCTGAGCCAGCGCAAAGACAGAAGGGGTATTCAGATGAGCTGCACCTGCAGAAGAACTGCTGGTGGGATCCTGACCCAAGAGGTCACTGGACCAGCATCTCCTAGGAGGTCTCCTGTACTTCTCCTCCCTCCCCAGGGAAGGGCAGGGTGTAATCCAGGGCCCTGTATGGCCTGTTGAGCCAAGCACCTGCTCATGCACCACACATCAGACTCCACCTCCAGGCAAACCCAGCATACCTGTGCACTGGTGCATTTGTTCTGACACTGTCCTTCATGCCTGCCTTGGACTTTCTACCTACAACCTCAGGCTGGTCCCTTCCTGAGTCTCACCTGTGCAGCCCAGGCAGGTGGACACCATCCCCCAAAAAAGACTAGGAAGTGGAAAATGAGGCAGAAGCTGCCTTCTTTGAGGACAGACTGTCTGTTATGAGGAGGCTGGGGTTTGACCTCTTGGGCACCCAGAGGCTAACTGGTAACCACGTGCTATAGTTTGAATGTTTGTTCTCTCCAATGCACTTGTTGAAATTTAATTCCCAATGTTGGAGGTGGGACCTAATGGGAGGTGTTTGTGTTACAGTGTGGATCCTTTCTGAATAGATTAAGGCCATCCTTGAGGTGAGGGCAAATGAGTTCTTGCTCTATTAGTTCTGATGAGGGCTGGTTGTTAAACAGAACCTGGCACTCGCTCTCTAGCTTCCTCTCTCACCATGTGGTCTCTGCACACGCAGCTGCCCCTCATCTTCCACCATGAGTGGAAGCAGCCTGAGGCCTCACCAGAAGCCAAGCAGATGGTGGTGCTATGCTTCTTGTACGGCCTACAGAACTGTGAGCCAAATAAACCTCTTTTCTTATAAATTGCTCAGCCTCAGGTATTCCTTTATAGCAACACAAACAGACTAAGGCACTATGGATATGCAAGGGTGGGCAACATCTGAGAAAGCACACTGCCAGTTGAGATCTATAGCACCCAACCCTCCTGAATATATGAGTGACTCCCTTATGCTCATCTCTAAAATTAAGATGTTGGATTAAACATTCTTTAAGCTCCCTGGCCACTTTAACATTATCTGTCCTTATGATTCCATTTACTGAGCCTCTTCTGTAGCCTGAAGTGAGCTACCTACTGAAGAAGACACGTGGGATGACAACAATGATGATGATAGCAGCTAACATCGATTCAGCACTCACTCTGTGCCATCTGCTGTGCAAAGAGGAACTCATTTAATCTTGACAAATACTTGTGGAGTCAGTATATTATCCCCTTTTAACAGATAAAGAAACTGAAGCCAGAGAGGTTGAGTAACTTACCCAAGTTCACACAGCTGTGAAGTGACAGAGCATAATGTCAAGATATTAAGCTTCCTTTATATTCCAACCACGGAGACAAAACTCATCCATATGAAACAACATTAAAAAAGTATGGCATAGGGTTAAATTGGGAAGTACAAATGTTAAAGTCTTGAGAATGAGTCAGAAAACTATTGTATGTGGACCAAAATTGACCCATTGGCTGTTCTTGTAAATAAAGTTTTATTGGAGCACAGCCACACCCATTTGTATTCTCTATGGCTACTTTCACACTGTATTGGCAGGATTCAGTAGTTAGAACAGAGATCATATGGCCCACGAAGCCTAAAATACTTACTACCTGACCCTTTAATGTTTGCCAATCCTTTCTCTTATGATGGCCAACTGGCTGGGTTTGCCTAGCACTGAAGGAGTACCCAAGATCCAGGACCTTACATTTTAAAACCAGAAAGTTCTGGACAAACTGGGAGAGGTTGGTCACCCTACCTGTTTTAGAAAGGCCCAGAAGAAGGCAGGATTCATGGGAGTTGTAGGGGTAACAGAGGTATGCCTTAGAAATGTGCAGGATTTGAATATATGGTATGTACGATCTTGGTAGACTAGAAGGAGGGAGAACATTCGAAACAGGAAGATCAGCAGGAGCCTAGAAGACCAGTATAATATGCTCATGGGAAAGCAAAGAAAGACATGGGTGCCCTTGAGCAGAGTGTGTCAGTTGGGAAGCAGAAGTAGAATCCATTAACTGAAAATGCCACAAAAGATATGCTCATGCATTGCATCACTGGTGGCAGTAGAAACTGGTCCCATCTCCTGGACAGTTTGTAAATATATATCAAAATGTTAAATGTGCATGTGCGTTGACTGTCCATGGGAGGGTGAGTGCATTAATGATCCCAAATCTACATCCAGAACTTTTGAAATGTGACTTTCTACTTCCTCCTATCTTTTCCTTTTTTTTTTTGAGACGAAGTTTCGATCTTGTGGCCAGGCTGGAGTGCAATGGCATGATCTTGGCTCACTGCAACCTCTGCCTCCTGGATTCGAGCAATTCTCCTGCCTCAGCCTCCCGAGTAGCTGGGATTACAGGCGCCCGCCACCACGCCCAGCTGATTTTTATATTTTTCGTAGATACGGGGTTTCACCATGTTGAAGGCTGGTTTCAAACTCTTGACCTCAGGTGATCCACCCATCTCGGCCTCCCAAAGTGCTGGGATTACAGGCATGAGTCACCGTGCCCAGCCCTATCTTTTCCTCTTAATTTTGAGTTCAATCACATGACTTTCTTTAGCCAATGGGATATTAGTAGACTCTAAGCAGAGATTGGAAGAAGCCCTTGCATGTTTCTTCTTTCTCTATTGTTCTTCTGCTTTTGACCTGAGGTCATGTCTGAGCCATGGAACAAAGCCAAGCCACCCCAGTTGTCCCAGCCAAAGACACCTGAGATCACCCAACCTGTAGCTGACCAGACATGTACGTGAGCCCAGCCAAGCCCAGAACAGCTCAGTTGAGCCAAGCCTAAATTGCCAACCAGCAGACTTATGAGCAAAAGGCTCCAGAGACAATAAATAGACCATACCTTATTTCACTGCACTTGGCTCTACTGTACTTCACAGATAATGCATTTTTTACAAATTGAAGATTTGTGGCAACCCTGCCTCAAGCAAGTCTATCAGTGCTATTTTCCCAACAACATGTGCTCACTTCATGTCTCTGTGTCACATTTTGGTAATTCTCACAATATTTCAAACTTTTTCCCTATGATTAGATCTGTTATTTTACCTGTGATCAGTGATCTTTGATGTTACTATTGTAATTGTTTTGGGGCACCACAAATTGCACCCATATAAGACAGTGAACTTATTCAATAAGATGTGTGTGTTCTGACTGCTCTACCAATTGGCTGTTCCTCATCTCTCTTACTCTCCTCAGGCCTCCCTGTTCCCTAAACACAATATTGAGGTTAAGCCAGTTTATAGCCCAAATAGCCCTTATGCATGCAAGTGAAAGGAAGAGTCACACATCTCTCACCTTAAATCGAAAGCTAACATGATTAAGTTGAGTGAGGTAAGCATGTCAAATGCCAAGACAGGCCAAAAGCTAGACCTCTTGCTCCAGTTAGCCAAGTTGTGAATGCAAAGAAAAAATTATTGAAGGAAATAAAAAGTGCTCCCCCAGTAAATATGAATGATATCAAAGTGAAACAGCCTTATTGCTGATAGGAAAAAAGTTTTAGCAGTCTGGTTAGAAGATCAAACCAGCCACAACATTCCCTTAAGCCAAAGCCCAATCCAGAGTAAGGCCCTAACTTTCTTCAATTATGTGAAAACTGAGAGAACTAAGGAAGCTATAGAGGAAAAGTTTGAAGCTAGCAGAGGTTGGTTCACAAGCTGTAAGGAAAGAAGCCATCTCCATAATATAAAAGTACAAGGCAAAGCAAAAGGTACTGTTGGAGAAGCTACAGTAAGTTACCCAGAAGATCTGGCTGAGATCCCTGAGGAAGGTGGCTATGTTCAACAACATATTTTCAATGTAGATGAAATAGCCTTTTGGAAGAAGATGCAATCTAGGTCTTTCATAGCTAGAGAAGAGAAATCAATGGTGGCTTCAAACTTCAAATGACAAGCTAACTCTTTTGTTAAGAGATAATGCAGCTGGTAACTTTAAGTTGAAACCAATGCTCATTTGCCATTCCGAAAATCCTAGGGCCCTTAGAAATTACGTTAAATCTACTTTTCCTGTGTTCTATAAATAGAACAACAAAACCTGGATGAGAGCACATCTGTTTACAGCATGATTTATTGGATATTTTAAGCTCTCTGTTGAGGCCTACTGCCCAGAAAAAAAGATTCCCTCCAAAATATGACTGCTCATGGACAATGTACCTGGTCACCCAAGCACTCTGACAGAAATGTATAAAGAGATTAATGTTGTTTTCATGACTGTTAATGCAACATCCATTCTGCAGCCCATGGATCAAGGAGTAATTTGAATATTCGAGTCTTATTATTCAATAATCGATTTCAAAATAACTGCCATAGATACTGATTCCTCTGATGGATCTGGACAAAGTACATTGAAAACCTTCTGGAAAGGATTCACCCTTGTAGATGCCATTAAGAATATTCATGATTCATGGGAGGAGGTCAAAATACCAACATTAACAGAAGTTTGGAAGATGTTGATTTCAACCCTCATAGATGACTTTGAGGGGTTTGAGGCATTAGTGGAGAAGTCACTGCAGATGTGGTAGAAATAGCAAGAGAACTAGAATTAGAAGTGGAGGCTGAAGATGTGATTGAACTGCTGCAATCTCATGAGAAAACTTGAACTGATGAGAACTTGCATCTTATGGATGAGCAAATAAAGAGTGTCTTGAGACAAAATCTACTCCTGGTAAAGATGCTGGGAACATCATTGGAATGACAACAAAGGATTTAAAAGATTACATAAACTTAATAAAGCAGCTACAGAGTCTGGAAGAATTGACTCCAATTTTGAAAGAAGTTCTATTGTGAGTAAAATGCTGTCAAATAGCATCACATGCTACAGAAAGATCTTTTGTGAAAGGAAGGATCAATTGGCATGGCCAAATTCATGGTTGTCTTTTTTTTTTTTTAATTATACTTTAAATTCTAGGGTACATGTGCACAACGTGCAGGTTTGTAACATAGCTATACATGTGCCATGTTGGTTGCTGCACCCATCAACTCATCATTTACATTAGGTATTTCTGCTAATGCTATCCCTCCCCCAGTCCCCACCCCTGACCGACCCTGGTGTGTGATGTTTCTCGCCCTGGGTCCATGTGTTCTAATTGTTCAACTCTCACCTATGAGTGAGAACATGAGGCGTTTGGTTTTCTGTCCTTGTGATAGTTTGCTTAGAGTGATGGTTTCCAGCTTCATCCATGCCCCTGCAAAGGACATGAACTCATCCTTTTTATGGCTGCATAGTATTCCATGGTGTATATGTGCCACATTTTCTTAAATCAGTCTGTCATTGATGGACATTTGGGTTGGTTCCAAGTCTTTGCTATTGTGAATAGTGCCACGATAAACATACGTGTGCATGTGTCTTTATTATAGAAGGATTTATAATCCTTTGGGTATATGCCCAGTAATGGGATTGCTGGGTCAAATGGTATTTCTAGTTCAAGATCCTTGAGGAATCGCCACACTGTCTTCCACAATGGTTGAACTAATTTACACTCCCACCAACAGCGTAAAAGCATTCCTATTTCTCCATATCCTCTCCAGCATCTGTTGTTTCCTGACTTTTTACTGATTGCCATTCTAACTGGCGTGAGATGGTATCTCATTGTGGTTTTGATTTGTATTTCTCTGATGACCGGTGATGATGAGCATTTTTGCAGATGTCTGTTGGCTGCATAAATGTCTTCTTTTGAGAAGTCTCTGTTCATATCCTTTGCCCACTTTTTGATGGGGTTTTTTTTTCTTGTAAATTTAAGTTCTTTGTAGATTCTGGATATTAGCCCTTTGTCAGATGAGTATATTGCAAAAATTTTCTCTGTAATTTTTGTAGATTGCCTGTTCACTGTGATGATAGTTTCTTTTTCTGTGCAGAAGCTTTTTAGTTTAATTAGATCCAATTTGTCTATTTTGGCTTTTGTTGCCATTGCTTTTGGTGTTTTAGTCATGAAGTCTTTGCCAATGCCTATGTCCTGAATGGTATTGCTTAGGTTTTCTTCTAGGGTTTTCATGGTGTTAGGTCTTACATTTAAGTCTTTAATAAATCTTGAGTTAATTTTTGTATATGGTGTAAGGAAGGGATCCAGTTTTAGCTTCCTACATATGGCTAGCCAGTTTTCCCAGCACAATTTATTAAATAGGGAATCCTTTCCCCATTGCTTGTTTTTGTCAGGTTTGTCAAAGATTAGATGGTTGTAGATGTGTGGTGCTAATTCTGAGGACTGTGTTCTATTCCATTGGTCTATATATCTGTTTTGGTACCAGTACCATGCTGTTTTGGTTACTGTAGACTTGCAGTATAGTTTGAAGTCAGGTCACGTGATGCCTCCAGATTTGTTCTTTTTGCTTAGGATTGTCTTGGCTATGTGGGCTCTTTTTTGGTTCCATATGAACTTTAAAGTAGTTTTTTTCCAATTCTGTGAAGAAAGTCAGTGGTAGCTTGATGGGGATAGCATTGAATCTATAAGTTACTTTGGGCAGTATAGCCATTTTCATGATACTGATTCTTCCTATCCATGAGCATGGAATGTTATTCCATTTGTTTGTGTCCTCTTTTATTTCATTGAGCAGTGGTTTGTAGTTCTCCTTGAAGAGGTCCAGAAATGGATAAATTCCTGGACACAAACACCCTCCCAAGACTAAACCAGGAAGAAGTTGAATCTGAATAGATCAATAACTGGTTCTGAAATTGAGACAATAACTAATAGCCTACGAACCAAAAAAAAGTCCAGGACCAGACAGATGCACAGCCAAATTCTACCAGAGGTACAAAGAGGAGCTGGTACCATTCCTTCTGAAACTATTCCAATCAATAGAAAAAGAGGGAATTCTCCCTAACTCATTCTATGAGGCTAGCATCATCTTGATACCAAAGCCTAGTAGAGACACAACAAAAAAAGAGAATTTTAGGCCAATATCCCTGGTGAACATCAATGTGAAAATCCTCAATAAAATACTGGCAAACCGAATCCAGCAGCACATCAAAAAGCTTAATCGCCACAATCAAGTCATCTTCATCCCTGGGATGCAAGGCTGGTTCAACATACGCAAATCAATAAATGTAATCCATCACATAAACAGAACCAATGACATGATTATCTCAATAGATGCAGAAAAGGCCTTCCACAAAATTCAACAGCCCTTCATGCTAAAAACTCTCAATAAACTAGGTATTGATGGAACGTATCTCGAAATAATAAGAGCTATTTATGACAGACCCGCAGCCAATATCATACTGAATGGGCAAAAACTGGAAGCATTCCCTTTTAAAACCAGCACAAGACAAAGATGCCCTCTCTCACCACTTCTATTCAACATCGTGTTGGAAGTTCTGGCCAGGGCAATCAGGCAGGAGAAAGAAATAAAGGTATTCAATTAGGAAAATAGGAAGTCAAATTGTCTCTGTTTGCAGATGACATGATTGTATATTTGGAAAACCTCATCGTCTCAGCCCAAAATCTCCTTAAGCTGATAAGCAACTTCAGCAAAGTCTCAGGATACAAAATCAATGTGTAAAAATCATAAAGATTCCTATACACCAATAATAGAGAGCTAAATCATGAGTGAACTCCCATTCACAATTACCACAAAGAGAATAAAATACCTAGGAATCCAACTTACAAGGGTTGTCTCATCTTAAGAAATATCCACAGCCACTCCAACCTGCA
This sequence comes from Hylobates moloch, assembly GCF_009828535.3. NCBI lineage: Eukaryota > Metazoa > Chordata > Mammalia > Primates > Hylobatidae > Hylobates > Hylobates moloch. Next base: position 14,625,558 of record NW_026652278.1, on the reverse strand, counting down.
GCAACCACCATCCTGACCATCAACACTGGTCATCAGCCAATGTTATCCATGGCAGCCATCAGCCATCAGTCATGCAGTCATCAACTTTGAGGTAAGACGCTCCACCAGTGAAACGATTACAATTCATTGAAGGCTCAGGTGATCATTACCATGTTTTAGCAATAAAGTTACTATTTATTATATTAACACATTAAGTTATAACATTATAATAATAACACTACTTAAGATATGTGAATTTTTGTAGACATAATGCTTTCGAACACTTAATAGACTACAGTATAATATAAGCATAACTTTTATATATACCAGGAAACCAAAAGGTGTGTGTGACTAGTTTTATTTCAATATTCATTTTATTATAGTTGTCTGGAACTGAACCTGCTATATCTCTGAGGTATGTCTATACTTACTGTTTTAAGCTACTGAGTTGAGGGTTGTTTGTTATACAACATTATTGTGCAAATAGATAACTGACACTGCCTGACCTCTTTCTAGGAACTTATCCTGTGGAGCTCATTAGACAGACATGCAAATGTGTGAATAAAGATTTCTCTTACAGTGTTGTTTACAATCATTTTTTAAAAAACTTTTTTTTGGAACAATCTAAATTCTCAATAATAGACTGGCTTTTTAAAAAAATTAAGATCATACAATGGAATGTCAGCCATTAAAAATGTAATGCTTATCAATATTTATTGACATGGAAAGATATACACTTTATGTTAAATGGAAAATATGGACAGCAAAATATCTTTTAAGGTTTGATTTATTTTTGTCAAATTCGAGACAGAGAGAGACATGCACCAAAATACTAATAGTAACTAGCTTGAAGAAGTTAGGTGTTTTTACTTCTTTATCCTATTCTGTATTGTGTGAATTTTTTAAATGACTATGTAGTATCTTTACAGACAGGAAAAAAGTGGAAATGTCACCTAGGAAACTTATCTCTCTTTTATATAAAAACATGGCCTTTCAGTCCTTAGAAACCCTGCCTCCTCCACCACCCCCTGCCGATTCCCCTGCTGCCAACTCCTGTAATGGAATCTGACTGACCTTGGCGTTGCTCTTCTCACTGGCCCAGGAGAATCAAATCCATGCTGTATGTGTGTGGCGGGGATGGGGAGCACCAAGCCCTAGGGAGGCCTTTGTGCAGATGCCAAGGAATAAGTTTCCCTTCCCAGCTGTCTGCAAACAGAGCAAAGAAATTACCCATGAAACGAACTCCAGCCACGTTAGAAAAAAATCCTTCCATCCAAGTCATAATATTTTTAGAGTGAGATTTACTTTACAATATTTTAATAACTGCAGCATAGTGACTGGAAGTCCTTTGTAGCTGGTCTCCGGGGCCTTCCTGGGACGTTGCACTTAATGAGGTTTATAATTCAATATAACTACATCTGCATCTTTAATTATGCCTAACATTTAATCTTCATTGCTGCACTTGAATTGGAAGAGCTAAAATTAGGCCTGCTTTAGTTTAATCTGATAATAAACATCCATGACATTTAGAGCAAAATGTACTCATTTCATTAGAGTGGCCGAAACATTTGCCATTTGCCTGAGCTGAACAAATACTCTCAACAGCCCGTCCAACTGTAACAAAGAACATTGTTTTAAACAATCCCCTTGTAGACTCCTGGAACTCTAGAGCTGACAAGGACCTTGGAGGTTAAGTGGTCCAATATCACCACTTTGCCAGCGAGGGCACTAAGGCCCACAGAGGTTAAGTCATTTGTCCAAAGTCACACAGCAAATTAGCAGATATTACAGGAAAGAGAACCCAAGATTCTTTTTATTTTTTTTAAGAGTAAAGTGATAGCAAGTTTATTAAGAAAGCATAGGAATAAAAGAATGGCTACTCCATAGGCAGAGCACCAGGATTCTTAAGTCCCTGGCCAACAGTCTTTGTCATTCTTCTACTGCCAACCTGGGACATCATTTTTTGACAGCTAAGCCTCCCTCTGAGCAACCACCACCTCTCTTTTTTTATGGAATCCAGACAGGATGTCATTCAAGTACCTATATTGAGCCTCACACCCTGGCTTCAAACACAAACTAATAAGAAAATATAAAAGGCGAGAAGTTAAAAGACACACCGTCATTAAAACCAAGATAAACATCTCCGTGAACCAAAACCCAAGTAAATAAAGCATAAAATGGGCTGCTGAAGCTTGAGCCTATTTGGCTGCAGGTTCAAAAGGAGACAGAGAACCTGTCTGAGCTTTGATAAAACCTGGGCAGTGGCTGAAAAAAAAAATCTGCTACTGACCACTGCCACGGAGGACCATTTGTCTGAACCTGATTACACAGAAAGAATAGAGAGGTCAGAGGGAGCAGTTTCTCCAACAACATCTGGGCCAAGCTGCCCACTGAATTAGTGACAGGGACTCCGCATCCCTGGGAAGGGGAAGGGGAAGGGGGAAAGAAGAGAGAGGGAAGGAGGGAAGGAGGAAGGAAGGAAGGAGAGAAAAAGCAAGGAATTAAATAGACACCACTGAAAACCAAATTGCTGACATGTAAGAAAGCTTTGAGATAATCATGCTACTGCAGAGGAAATATATGCAGAGATTAGAGCAATTAGAACATAACAGCTATTTTTTTAAAATGATCTAACACAGAATAGCTGGTACCTTTGAGGTAGAGAACTGTCATGGTTAATGTTATGTGTCTACTTGTCTAGACTATGGTGGCCAAAAAGTTTGATCAACACCATCTAGATGTTGCTATGAAGGTATTCTTTAGATGCGGTTAACTTTTAAATCAGTAGACTTTTGGTAAACAGAATACTCTCATCTGTAATCCAATATGGGTGGGCCTCAACCAATCAGTTGAAGGCCTTAAGAGAAAAAGACTGATGTCCTTCAAGGAAGAAGGAATTCTGCCTTCCGACTGCCTTTAGATTTGAGGCTGCAACATTAGCTCTTCCTGGGTCTCCTGCCTGCCTAGCTTTTGGACTTGCCAACTCCCACCATTGCATGAGCCAATTCCTTAAAATCTCTTTCTCCATATATTTATTTATATTTATTTTTGTATTTGTATTTATATTTAGTTCTGTTTCTCCAGAGGACCCTGACTAATACAAAAAAATCAAGAAAATTTTTAAACAGTGTGTTCACATTCACATGGTTGAAAAATCACATATGTGATAAGACAAAAGGAAAAGGGAAATTTTTAAATTGTTTAACAGAAAATTACAAAATAAAATAAAAAGTATATTCAGAAGGATAATTCAGGGAGAATTCCGAAATGAAGGAATCACTAAATCTGACCATTGAGAGGGCATACCGTGTAACAAATAGAAATGATATCGAATGCTCAATATTAAGGCATATCCTGCTGAAGCCATTGAACTTGAAAATAAAGTACTTTCTTCAGTAGAATGACAATTAGTACACGTTGAGGGAATGGCACAATTAGACAATGACAATTTGCAAACCACCATAATGATAATTGACTCAGGCAAGAATCATTAGCAGAGGCTAAAACTCGTGGGTGAAAATTTCAGGATGAACAAGATATTGTCATAGTCTCAAAATACCTCCCCACAAAATACCAATTTCTTACAAAGGTGAAAATAGCAACCATGAAAGTAGAGAAGCCCAGCAGACACCACCGTAACCAAGTAACCAAAGTTACTGTCAGAAGCCATAGCGCAAGGAACACAGCACTGCTATGTGACTCATTCCACTTCTCTAGGCTTGCTATTTTGCCATTAACCCATTCTCACCTGTGAAGCCATCCACTATCTGCTTCACACTATCTTGGACTGTCAGCTTTTAGGAGGCAGGGATTGGTCTGCTTAATTTATCCTGAAGGAGCTGGGCAAGAGGCAGATGTTTCCGACCTCATACAGGTGCATCTCAGAAGGGCCTTTACACCCAATCCTTTATTTGACCCTCACAACCTGAAAGCTAAGTCAAACAGGTTTTTCTCTCATTTCTACAAATGCAAAAACAAAGGCTCAGAGAGGTGAAGCCACTTGCCCAAAGTCACACAACCAGCAAGCGGTCAAGCCCAGATATCCTGGCTCCAACAAGATGCTGCAGTAAACACTGTAGTTGATGCCTCAACATCCATCCCAGCCCTGTCCCTCTGTGTGGCCACAGTTATTTCAGGGACTGGCCCTGCCTCCAGATGGGCCTCACTTAGTCAATATGAATTATGGAATCCCATCCCTCTTCATCAGGGATTGGATCAAGAGCCCAACCTGAGCCAATCTGCATGTGCCACCTACCTTGTCCCAGGAATTGGTTCTTGCTAATAAGACATAAGAAGTCTGCTGGCCGGGCACAGTGGCTCACGCCTGTAATCCCAGCACTTTGGGAGGCCAAGGTGGGCGGATCACAAGGTCAGGAGAACGAGACTATCCTGGCTAACACGGTGAAACCCTGTCTCTACTAAAAATACAAAAAAATGAGCCGGGCATGGTGGCAGGCACCTGTAGTCCCAGCTACTCGGGAGGCTGAGGCAGTAGAATGGCATGAACCTGGGAGGCGGAGCTTGCAGTGAGCCGAGATTCCGCCACTGCACTACAGCCTGGGCAACAGTGCGAGACTCCGTCTCAAAAAAAAAAAAAAGACATAAGTAGTCTGCTGAGGGCTTTTAGGGAATTTTTCCTTACTATTAAAGGACAGGATTAGACCAGGCGAGGTGGCTCAGACCTGAAATCCCACCACTTTGGGAAGCCAACATGGGCAGATTGCCTGAACTCAGGAGTTTGAGACCTGCCTAGGCAACAGCAAGACCCCGTCTCTACAAAAAATACAGAAATTGGCTGAGCATGGTGGTGCATGCCTGTAGTCCCAGCTACTTAGGGGGCTGAGGTGGGAGGATTGCTTGAGTCTGGGAGAGGGAGGTTGCAGTGAGCCAAGAATGTGGCCCTGCACTCCAGCCTAGGCCACAGAGCAAGACCCTGTCTCACAAAAAAAAAAAAAAAAAAAAAAAGCCAGTTTTTGCAGTTCTTAATTCCCACCACAATTAAATATGCATATATTGGAGAAAAAACAAAAGACAAAAACAAGGTTAGGAAGTTTCTCCATCTTCCTAGAATGAATGAGGAAGAAGATAGCCCCGTTGGCTGCTGACAGCAAATCTACAACAAAGTGGTTCTAAAATGAAGTGGATGCTCTGGCTGGCAGAAGAGAGAGGCAGAAAGAACTAGGTATCCTTGATGACCTCATGAAGCTCAGTGTCACACGACCTTGAAGCCCACCCTATCTGTGAGTGTCCGCTCAGGTAAGGCCACAGAGTTCCTTAACCTTTCAGCTGGGTCAAGTTGGCTTATTTGTTAATTGCAGCTAAAAGCATCCCACTGGATGCAGCACTCTCTCCCTCGCAGCAGCTTGGCATCAGGGAGCCCAGCATCCTGAAAATCCCACTGAGCTCCAAGGAAATAGTAATATCTGCCTCACCAGCCCCACATTGCCCCATCTTCCCCAACGGCTGTTTGCCAACTTTATTGCATCAAATCTATCGAAGTTTTTGTTGTTGTTGTTTTAACTTCGCAGGGAAGGCTGTTCTATGGTGCTGTGAGTCATCCTGGGAAGCAGCAGCCCTAGCGCTAAGGCAGGATGCGGATCAGTCTGTCCCAGTACCCACCTCCCCTCTCTCCTCCCCCGCAAAGGGCAGTTTTCCTCTGGAATCCATGCACATGCAATTTATTTCTAACTGCTCCAGCAGGTTCCAATCCTGTTGCTTGCTGCTTCTAGTTATTCACTTGGAATCAGAGCTGCTGGAAAGTCAAAATTAGCCTCATTCTACCAGCATGAAATAGAAACACAGAGGCAGTCCCTTGGCTTTAGGGAGGCAAGAATCTAGAATTTTTCTTATCTCTCTGTGAATACCAGAGCTGAGGGTTACATGGGTCTATGATTACACAGTCATTTGGAAATTGTGCAAGTTGGAAGCAGCACTGTCATTGACTTCCTGTTAAGAGGAGGCAGCAGGAGAAGCCTTCCAGAGAGGGACACAGGGAAGCCATCTGGTTGGAAGCCATTGCGCTTACATAAGTTGTCTGTTCACTTAAGGAGGCAAGGGTCAGGCAGGCTGCAAGGCAAGGAGTGTGAATGACCCTAAGCCATGCTTGACACCATGCATTAATCATGTTTTTTATCTTCTGTAGTTTATAAAGCTTTGACATCCTGAGGCCTTGCTAATCCTGGAGAGACTCCCCTTCCAGGGCTAGCTAATTTCTAGAGATAGTAAACAACTTGCCTGCCAACATATCTTTCATATACAAACCAACCAATCCAAAACCTGTATCCCCAACCACTTCCTTTATCTAACTTTCACACACCAAGCCCATATTTTCCTTGCCCTAAATCACCCCAGGACCAAGTAACAGACTACTAGAGACCATTCCTATAGCCCAGAACCTGCAGACATTATTCAAACTCTCTAATTCTAAGCTTGCTCAAACTTGCCTATCCTGCCTCACCCATCCCTTCCCACAGAATCCCCAATAAGGTCTCTGGGTCATGCCCTCTCTTCATTCTTTCTGCCTCATGACCAACTCTAGTGCTTTTGCATGTGGCTCTGCGTGGCATAGCATGCCCCCTTCTCTTGGGAACTGTAATAAACTCCTTTCAAGGCATATTTCTCTATGTCTGTCATCTTACCATACGTAATTAAAACAAAATCCTAGATCCTTTGTTTGTTTTTGCTTATTTTTTGTTTGTTTGTTTTAGAGACAGGGTCTCACTCTGTCACCCAGGCTAGAGTACAGTGGCATGATCATAGCTCACTGCAGCCTCGACCTCCTGGACTCAAGTGATCCTCCTGGCTCAGCCTTCTGAGTAGCTGGGACTACAAGCACGTGCCACCATATCTGGCTTTTTTTTTTTCTTTTAGAGCTAGGGCCTCACTATTTTGCCCAGGCTACTGGTCTTAAACTCCTGGTGTCAGGCCTCATCCTCCGAAAGTGCTGGAATTACAGGTGTGAGCCACCATGCCTTGCCCCAGGTACATTTTAAAACCCACCACCACCTATAACTTACTCTGAGCTAGATATGTTTAGATGCATTATCTTAGGTCATTTCTACCACACTGCAAAGTAGAAACAATTAGCTCCACGTTCCCTGTGAGAAAGTGAAGCTTGATAGGCTAAGTAACTTGCTGGTTGACAAGGAAATACAGATCATGAGCTAAGGGTGACAGAGCAGACTTCTTTTTATAGAGATACAAGAAATTTTATAGTGTGTAGTGGGGGAGTTGGATACTGGTGATCAAAAGTAAAATAAGTTTTATTTTAGAAGAGAAATGTATTAGGCTTAGTTAGTGGACATGAAATATACTGTGAGTATATTCAAAGGAGATATTGGGGAAACCTGACATAATAACTAGAAAATAATGATGGCACAACTACATCAAATCTCTTGAGTTTCTGTTTACATTCCTTCAACCTCAAGAGGAGGTAAGCCAAGACGGAATGCAGCCAAGTGGGGCAGAATGTCCAGCTCAGACTGAACTCTGCAGCCTACTACCTCCTCTCTAGGGTATCCCAGATACAAGACATGCTGGCCGTCCCCAGCATGTTAATGATATAATGAGAAAAGCCACATGCAAGAAGTAAACAGTACTTAGAGGAAGAGCAACATGTGGCCTTACTCCTTGCTACTCAAAGTTTGATCTGTGGACCAGCAGCATTAGCATCACCTGGGAAATGATTAGAAATACAGAATCTCAGACGCTGTCGCAGACTTCCTGAATCTGCATGTTAACAAGATCCCTGGATGATTCACATGCATGTTGCAATTTTAAAAGCTCTGGCCTTTGTATTTCCACCCTTAGGAATGAGGGGAGTTGGGGAAATGATTCAGATGTGGATGAAGGATGAGATCAGGCAGAAATGGTCTTAAGCTATAAATTAAAGGGTTGGTACTGAGACTGCACACTTGGTAGTTTGAGGGTGCCACAGACCTAATGTAGGTCCCACTGCTTTGGTCATAGTTAGGTTATTGGAGTATTGCCAGTTTGAGCTGGATAATTATTTGTCATGGGAGCTGTCCTATGAACTGTAGGAAGTATAATAGCATTCCTGTCCTCCACCCACTAGATTCCAGGAGTGCTTGCCATCCCCTATCACTCCATGCACCAACCGCCAGTTATGACAACCAAAGTTATCTCCATACATTGCCAAATGTTCTGAGGCAGACAGAAGGGAGAGAGTGTGTGTACAAAATCACCCCCCTCAATTGAGAACAACTGAGTTAGATAAAGCAAGTTTCATGAATTCATATTGCCTCACCTGTTCTACCTGGGACCATCAGTTATGGGAGAAGATCCCAGGACTGGGAGATAGCAGAATTTGTGTGTGGTCAGGGTATGAATTTGCTGCTACAATTGTATTCCAGCTCTCTGCTGCCACCAGAAGACAGAAGAGCCCCCAAAGGGATGGAAGGAAGGTCAACAATAATTTAGTGGGAAGCCAGGATAAAAAGTCATTTCTCTGGCTTCTAAGCCCATGTTACTTCCATTGTACCATGCCACTCCAAGTCAGGAGTAGCGGGAAGTGCTCTGGACCATGAGCTATGAGATGTAGGTGTTAAGGCCAGCTCAGTCCTTATCGGCTATTTGTCTTTGGATGAGCACTTCTATCTATGGGCCACAGTTTCCTCTTTCAGGTTGGCTGAGATATTACCCTTCCAGTTTTGTCATTCCATGAAAATCCTAGAAATGATAAGAGTCATATCCATCAACTTCACAAGGCTGAATTTCCTAGTGGAAAACACAGATATAGACAAGATATAGTTGGCTGATCTTCAGCTCCCAGCTAGGCTGAGAAGAGACAAGTCCCCAGGAGCATCAAGCAGCCCAAGAGGGAAGTCTCACCATGTAATAACCTGGTCCAGTGGAGAAAATGGGCAGCGTGAGCAAGCCTCAATCAAGGCAGATACTGCTTTCATCTGAAACAGGGGAATGCGGATGGATGGTTGCCCAAGACCTTTCCAGATTGGATATTCCTTGACTCTAAGGCTGTGGAAACGACTCTTCTCCTATGGGACATTCAGATGGAGAACACTGAGTCTCAGTAACCGAATGATTTCCAAGCCTAGAGTCCTCTTCAAATTATTTTCCAGAACTTAAATAAAACTAGGCCTTGTCTAGGCCTGTCTCAGTTCGGGGCTGCATCCAAAGAAACCCAAATCCATTTCCTTAATGCTTTGGAAAGAAACAAGTCCATATAAAAGTTCTCTTGATGAAGCAGCAAAAGGGAAGTTACATCACATGGCACATACCAAGCCTGCCTAAAAATAATTTACATTCTCTCCTCCTAAACCCTCTCCTCAATATACCTCCTAGCCTACCTTCTGCCATGGCCAACCTGGCCTTAACAGCAGTTATTTTTACCTCTATTGCCTCCCCAGCTAGCCTGTCCTATGCAGAGCCTTCCAGATTGCCCCCAGCTTCTATCATTCTCCTCTCCACTACTCACCCTGAATAGCACCACAAATCCCTGCAATTGGCTCTATCCATGAGAAACAGATTTGGCTGCATGAATCAGAAAACTAAAATTATCAGTGGCTTAACCACTTAAGGTCTTAGTCTCACGTATCAGAAGTCTGGAAGTTATTAATTCAGGGTTTGTGTAGTAGTTCCCTCATACCTCCCACTCTCTGTTCTGCCACATCTAGGCGCGGTCTCTGTTACCAGGTCTAAGATGGCTGCTGTAGTACCAGTCATAATGTATGTTTCCAGCCTCAGAAGTGAGAGAAGGGGATGAGAGGGCACACAGCCACCTTTCAGGACACTTTCCAGAGTTTTGCTGATGTTTAAAATGTAGAAGAATGAAAAGGCTTTCGATCTTATAGTAAAAACAAGAAAAACATGGACACAATAACTATACTTTTCTATGAGTCCAGCAAAAAGTGAAGTATGCAAGCCTTGATGAACTGAATTCCAGAAAGTAATGAGACTTTCATAGGTGAAAAGAGGGCCATGGCAGCTTTCCTACCTGAGAAGGGTTGGGAAGCTGGTTTGGGTCCATGGGGCATGTTATACAGGGAGAGATTTTCTAGCAATGAGGAGGAATCAGCCTAGCCTTAGTTGACTATGTGTCAATCAAGGTCATTTCCTGGTACAGAACCAGGGATATTTCCCATGGGTTTGACCTTACTCAAAATGGGGAGCTGGTAGAACAGTTCACATTAATGGTTGCCTCGGCAACTGGTGTTTAGCCTAAAATCACTGGAGGTCAGTCAGACTGGCAGCAGAAAGGAAAACTGAATGTGGATAAAGACAAGGACAAACTGGAATCATAAGGATGCACTAGGACGCATGAAGACAGCTGAAACCCATAAGGGCAAACTGGAATACATATCTGTCACTCACTCTTTCCAAAGTTAATCCTGTGGATCATCTACAGAAAAAGCTAACATGCTTTACTTTAGAGGTACATATGCAGTTGACCCACAACTCAGAGAAGATGAAAGGGATCTCCTGGGAGATAGAGAATCTGGGGATCAGGTGCTGCCCCATATCTGTTAGTATTCTTAGTACTTCCATTGACCCACAGAATATAAAATAATATAGCTGCAGCTTCATTTCTGTCTTCCAAGTTTTATGCAAAATGTCTCTTGTGGTCTAAACTAATCCAGAAGCACAGGAAAGGAAATTCTGGAAAACATAGCTTCAGTCAAGCCAAATTGGTGAAATATAGAGGTATCACAGATTGTAGGCTGACAGGACAGGGTGGAATCTGGAAGAGCCCCAAATACAAAAATAAATTGCTCAGAGCAGCAATTCTCCCCCTACAAAAAATTTTGCCAAGAAAGGAGTCATGAAGTAAGGGCAGGTAAGCAGAGATAAAACATTTAGTTCCACTCAACTTCACGGTGATTGAATTTTGGGGCCCTGAGGAGTTGAATGCAAAGTGAATCAAAAATACCTGAAACTGCAATCCAACCTCCCCCGAGTCAAATATTGACTCTTCCCTGCAAGACAAGAGGAGTAAGTCTGCACTCTCTGGAAAACAGATGAAACAAACAAAAAATATTATACCTCAGTCTCCACAATAAATAATTATGAAATGTGCTAAAAAGCAAGAACATGTAACCAAAGTCAGGAAAATCAACAGTCAATAAAAGCAGATCCACAGACTAATTGTTGGAGTTGACAGACAAGAAATTTAAATCAACTGTTATAAATATGTTAAATAAGTTATGGGAAAAGAGGAATATAATGGCTGAATAGATCAGTAATTTCAAAATAAAAATTGAAAAAAATAGAAAAGAACCAAATAGAAATTCTAGAACTGAAAAATAATAATATATTATGGGATTTATGACAAATTTAAAAGTTAAATATAACCACAATAGCACAAAATATGGGAGGGGAGTAAAGGTTCTTACATTATTCATGAACTCAAGGTAGACTATGATAAATTATGGATACACAGTTAATCCCTAGTAAAATCATTATAAAAGTATTAAGAGATATAGCTAAAAGCCAAATAGAATATGTGACATAAAATATAAAGTATACTTGCTTAATCCAAAAGAAGACAGAAAAGAAGGAACAAAAAACAGAACTTAAAGGAAAAAAATAACAGAATGGTAAACTTAAACATAACCATATCAATAATTATATTACATGAAAGGGATTAAACACTCCTATTAAAAAGTAGAGCCTGTCAGACTAGATACACAAGCAAGACCAAACTATATGCTGCCTACTAGAGACAAACTTTAAATACAAATATAAATGTAAAAAGATAGAATATACCATGCAAAAATTAATAAAGATGCTGAAGTGGCTATAATATTAGACAAAGTAGACTTTATAATAAAAATATTACCAGAGTTAAAGGTAGAATTAATGATAAAAAGTCAATGCATTTAAAATATGTAACAATCTTCAATGCATATGTACCTAATAACTTCAAAATGCATGTGGCAGAAATTAACAGAACTGAAAAGGAGAAATAGACAAATCCAAAAGTATAAAAGGATATTTTCATATCACATTCTCAGAAATTCATAGAATAAGTAGACAAAATATCAGTAGAAATATATAAAATCTGAATAACACTATTAACCAACTTGGCCTAATTGTCACTTACAAAATATACTAAGCCATGATACAAGTCTGAAAAAATGTTAAATGACCAAAGTAATTTATATGATTCCCTAATCAAATGTAAATTACAAATGAATAATTTAAAAATATAGAATATTCTTAAATATCTGGAAATTAAGCAACACTCTTCTAAGCAATCCATAGGTCAATAAGGAAATCACAAGAGAAACCTGAAAATAGTTCTAATGGATAATAATGAAAACACAACTTACCAAAATCTATGGTATGTAGCTGAAGCAGTATTAGAAATTTATATTCTTAACTGCTTATAGTATAGAAGAAAGATTTCAAACCAATAATCTAAGCCTCCAATTTAATAAGCTAGAAAAATAAGAGTAAAAATGCAAAATAAGTAAATAGAAGAAAATTAAAAGTAAAAATTAGTGAAATAGAAAACACATGAAAAAGAGAGAATATCAGTAAGACCAAAAGTTGATTCTTTGACTAGATTAAAACTGATCAACCTTAGCAAAGCTAATCGAGAAAAAAAGAGAAAATTACCAATATTACAAATTTGAAAAAGCATTACTACAGATCCTATGTACACTAAAAGGATAATAAAGTAATAATATTAATAACCTTATGTCAGATTTTTACTTTTTAGATTAAATGGACACATTCCTTGTAAAATACAGCTTATCAAAACTGACAGAAAAAACAGAAAATCTGAAGAGCCATATATCTGTCCAAAAACATGAAGTTGTAATTGAAAACCTTCCCATGAAGAAAACTCCAGGCCCAGATGGCTTCCTTGGTAAATTTTCTTCCAGGAAAAAATATTTAAGGAAGAAATAACATTAATCTTACAAAAATTATTCCATAAAATAGAAGAAGGAACATTTACTAAATCATTGTTATAGGGTCTGTATAACCTTTTTACTAAAACAAAGATGTCATAAGAAAAGACCATTACAGACTAATATCACTCATGAATATAGACACAAAGATCCTTAACAAAATTTTATCAATCTATTTCAGGAATACAACATCAATTTAACATATAAAAATAATGAATCAATGCAATGCACCACATTAACAGAATGAAGGAGAAAAGTCAAACGATCATCACAGCAGTCACAGACAAAGCATATAACAAAATTCAATACAAAATTTTTAAAACAACAAAACCAAAAACAAATAAAACTCTAAGCAAAATATACATAGAAGAAAACTTCCTTAATCTTCTAAAGGATAGTTACAAAAATCTTACAGCTAACATCATACTTAATGGTGACATATTGAATGCTTTCTTTCTGAGATTAGCAACAAGGTGAGGATATCTGCTCTCGCCATTTCTATTCAATATTGTGCTGGAGTTTCCTAGACATTGAAATAATGCAAGAAAAAGAAATAAATAGGCAAGGCACAGTGGCTCACGCCTGTAATCCCAGCACTTTGAGAGGCCAAGGTGGGTGGATCACCTCAGGCCAGGAGTTTGAGACCAGCCTGGTCAACATGGTGAAACCCTGTCTCTAATAAAAATATAAAAAATTAGTGATATTTTTTGGTGTTCGCCTGTAATCCCAGCTACTCAGGAGGCTGAGGCAGGAGAATCACTGGAACCCAGGAGGTGGAGGCGGAGGCTGCAGTGAGCTGAGATCACACCATTGTACTTCAGCCCAGACAACAAGAATGAAACTCCATCTGAAAGAAAGAAAGAAGGAAGGAAGGAAGGAAGGAAGGAAGGAAGGAAGGAAGGAAGGAAGGAAAGAAAGAAAGAAAGAAAGAAAGAAAGAAAGAAAGAAAGAAAGAAAGAAAGAAAGAAGGAAAGAAAAGGAAAGAAAGGAAAGAAAGAAGAAAAGAAGTAATATAAGGATATAAGGTTTGGAACGAAGTAAAAGTATTTTTATTTGGAGGTGATGGTTGTTTACATAAAATCCACCTAAGAAATCACTAAAAAGTTACTAAAACTAACAAATGAATTTAGCAACATCTTAGGATAAACAGGCCATATATTAAAAATTGGCTGAATTTCTACATACTAGGAGCAAATAATTGCAAAATGGAATTTAAAAAATATCTACAATAGCATTTAGAAAATACTTAAGGGCAAATTTAACAAAAAACCTGCAAAATCTGCACACTGAAAATTACAAACATTGCTGAGAAAAAAAATTTAAAGACCTAAAAAATGAAATTATATACCATGTTCATGGGTTATAAAGACTTGCTATGGTTAGGATATCAAGTTAACCCAGATTCAAAACAATCTCAATGCAAATTCTATTTTTATAGACATTGAAAAACCCCCTCTAAAATTTGTATGGAAATAAATGCAAAGGATCTAAATTAGCCAAAATAATTTTGGAAATTTTTTTTTAAAACTCACACTACTTGTATCTACAACTTATAATAAAGCTACGATAATTAAATTGGTGTGGAATTGGCATAGAGACAAAAATATGAATGGAACAGAATAGAGTCCAGAAGTAGATCCAAATATATATTGTCAACTTACTTTTGATGAGACATTAAGGCAGTTTGTGGGGTGGGGGGTGGTTCAACAAATTATGCTGAAACAACCACCAGACATCCATGCAGGAAAAAATGAAGCTCAACCCCTACCTCATAGCATGCACAAAAATTAATTTGAAATGGGTCACAGACTTTAGTGTAAAAGCTAGAACTATAAAGCTGCTAAGAGAAATCATTTGAATATTGCTTCACAAATTTGAGTTAGAGAAAGTTGACTTAAAGAGCACAAAAAAAGGATAAACCATAAAAGACAAAACTGATAACTTGCATTTCATCAAAATGAAAAGCTTCTGCTCTTTTGAAAAACACTGTTAAGCAAGCCACTGGCTGGAAGAAAACGCATGCAAAATATATTTCTGATAAAGGACTTGCATCCTTTATCAGAATACATAAGTAACCCTTGCAACTCAATCAGAAGAAAACACCCTCAGAAATTAAAATGAAGACATAACAACTAATACCACAGAAATAGAAAGAATCATTAGAAATTATTAGAAACAACTATACTCCAACAAATCGGAAAACATAGAAGAAATGTATAAATTCCTGGACACGTACAACTTACTTACCAAGATTAAATCTTGAGGAAATAGAAAACCTGAACAAACCCATAATGGTAATGAGATCAAAGCCATAATAAAAAGTCTCCCATCAAAGAAAAGCTCATGATCTGATGGCTTCACTGCTGAGTACTACCAAACACTTAAAGAACTAATGTCAATTCTACTAAACTCTTAAAAAAATTGAAGAGGAGGGAATACCTCCAAACTCAGTCTACAAGGCCAGCATTACCCTGATACCAAAGCCAGACAAGGACACAAGAAAAAAAGAAAACTATGAGCCCATCTCCCTTATGAACATAGACACAAAAATCCTCAACAAAATAGCAAACCAAATTCAACAACACATTAAAAAGATCATTCACCATGATCAAGTGGGATTCATCCAAGAGATGCAAGGATGGTTCAACATACACAGATCAATAAACATGATATATCACATAAACAGAAGATAAAAATCATATGATCATTTCAATAGATACTGAAAAAGCATTTGATAAAATTTAACATCCCTTTATGATAAAAATGCTCAACAAACTGGGTACCTCAAAACAATAAAGACTGTATATGACAAACCCACAGCTAGTATCATACTGAATGGGAAAAAAATTAAAAGCCCTTCCTCTAAGATCTGGAACAAGACAAAGGTGTCCACTTTCACCACTTTATTCAACATAAGACCGGAAATCCTAGCCAGGGCAACCAAACAAGAGAAAGAAATAAAGGTCATCCGAATTTAAAAGGAAGAAGTTATGTTATTCTTTTTCGCAGATGACATAATCTTACATCTAGAAAACCCTAAAGACTCCACCAAAAATCTGTTAGAATTGATCAATGAATTCAGTAAAGTTGGAGGATACAAAATCAACATACAAAAATCAGTAGCCTTTGTATATGCCAAGAGCAAACAATCTGAAAAAGAAAACAAGAAATCAATTCAATTTATAATAGCTACAAAAAAATAAGATATGCAGAAATAAACTTAACCAAAGAAATGAAAGATCTATACAAGGAAAAGTATAAAATTATCATGAAGAAATTGAATAGAATTCAAGAATATGGAAAGATATTCCACACTCAACAATGGAAACAATATTGTTAAAATGTCAATACTATCCAAAGTGATCTACAGATTTAATGCAATCCCTGTCAAAATGCCAATGACATTCTCCACAGAAACAGAAAAAAAAATCCTAAAATTTATATGGAACCACATAAGACCCCAAAATGCCAAAGCAATCCTGAGCAAAAAGAAAAGCTGGAAACGTCACGCTACCAGACTTCAAAATATACTGCAATGCTATAGTAACCAAATCAGCATGGTACTGGCATAAAAAGACACATAGTCCAATGGAACAGAATAAAAACCCAGTAATATATCTACAAATCTATAGTCAGTTCATTTTCAACAAAGACACTAAGAATATACATTGGAGAAAAAACAGTCTCTTCAATAAATGGTGCTGGGAAAACAGGATAAAACCATATCAAGAATGAAGCTAGGCCCTTATCTCTCACCATACACAAAAATCAAATCAAACTGGATTAAAGACTTACATCTAAGACCTGAAACTATGAAACTACTAGAAGAAAACATTGAGGAAATGCTCCAGGATGTTGGTCTGGGCAAAGGTGTTTTGCATAAGACCTCAAAAGCACAGGCAACAAATGCAAAAATAGAAATTAAGATAAATCAACCTAAAAAAGCTTCTGCACAGCAAAGGAAACAATTAATAAAGTGAAGGGACAACCAACAGAATGGGAGAAAATATTTGCAAACTATTTATCTGACAAGAGATTAATAATCAGCATATATAAGGAATTCAAATAACAGCAAAACGCAAATAATTCAATTTTTAAATGGGCAAAAGATCTGAATAGACATTTTCAAAAGAAGACACACAAATGGCCAGCAGAGTGTGAAAAAATGCTCAACACCACAAATTATCAGAGAAATGCATATCAAAACCACAATGAGATCCACCCCAGTTAAAGTGGCTGCTATCAAAAAGACAGTGATTAGCAGATGCTGGCAAGGATGTAGAGAATGGGGAACCCTTATACACTGCTGGTGGGAATGTAAGTTAGTAAACCTCTATGGAAAACATTATGGGTATTCCTCAAAACCTAAAAATAGAGCTACCATACATCCAGCAATCTCACTACTGGGTATACATCCAAAATAAAGAAAAACAATATATCAAAGAGATATCTACACTCCCGTGTTAACTGCAGCACTATTCACAATAGCCAAAATTTGGAATCACCCTAAATGTCCATCAGTGGATCAATAAAGACAATTTGGTATGTATGCACAATGGAATTTTATTCAGCCATAAAAAATAACAAAGTCTTCTCATTTGCAGCAACATGGGTGGTACTAGAGGTCATTATGTTAAGTAAAATAAGCCAAGCCAGGAAGGCAAGTATCACATGTTTTCACTCCTATATGGGAGCTAAGAAAGTGAATCTCATGAAGATAGAGAGCAGTATGGTGGTTATCAGAAGCCAAGAAGTGGAGGGGGTAGGAGTAAATGAAGAGAGGTTGATTAATGGACACAAAAATACAGATAGATGGAGGAAATAAGACCTAGTATTCAATAAATCAGTAGAGTGACTGTAGTAAACAATAATCTGTTGCATATTTCAAAATAGCTAGCAGAGAATAATTTCAATATTCACAGAATAAAGAAAAGATAGATGTTTAAGGTGATGGGTATCCCAACTACTCTGATTTGATTATTACACATTATATGAATGTATCAAAATATCACATGTACCCCCAAAATATACACATCTATTATGTATCACTAAAACAAGACACCCTAATAAAAAAGGAACAAAGATTTGAACAGATTTTCCATCCAAATAAGATATATGGATGGCAAATAAGCACAATGAAATATGTTCAACATTATTAGTCACAGGAAAATGCAAATTAAAGCCACACTTAGATGTCATTACATACCCATTAGAATAGCTAAAATTAAAATGACTGACAATGCTAAGTGTTGGTGAGAATATGAAGCAACTAGAACTCTTACACATCAATAGTGGGAATGTAAGATGGTACAATCTCTTTGGAAAATCTTACAGTAGTTTATTGTAAAGTTAAACATATAGCCTAGTAATTCAAGTTCTACGTTTTTACACAAACAAAATGAAAGAATATGTCCACATCATACATAAATGTTCATAGATGCTTCATTCATAATAGCCCAAAACTGAAACCAATATACCAGTTGATGTGCCATTCATTAACTAGCAAAGGTATAAACAAATTATAGCACTTCCATAGAATGGAATATTATCCAGCTTTAAAAAAAAAAATTTACTGATACATGCAATTACATAGGTAAAACTCAAAAACAGCATCCTGAATAAAAACATCAGATACAAAAGAGTACACATGATTCTATTCATTTGAAATTCTACAAAAGGCAAAACTCATCTAGAGTGGCAAAAGCAGATCAGTGGCTGACTGGGCCAGGAATGGGAAGGAAAGACGAAGATTGGCTGCAAAGAGGCATTTAGAGAACTTTTTGAAATGATGAAAATGTTCTATATTTTGCTTGCAGTGGTGGTTATAGAAGTGTAAGTATTTGTGAAAACTCTCTGAACTCTACACTGAGAAATAGACACATTTTATTACACGTAAATTATGCCTCGATAACATAGCTTTTCAAAAAATACACGCAGTCGAATTTTTCAATAGGCCAAAACTTAAAAACACCTAATGAAAGAATATGAATAGGTAATAAGCATATGAAAATATTCAACAGTACAGGAAGATGCAAATTAAAATGACAAGATACCAACATATACCCACTAGAATGGCTAAAATTAACCAGAGCTGCAATGCTAAATGTTGGTGAGCACATGAAGTAAGTGAAACTCTCAAATGTTGCCGATAGAGTGTAAAATAGGACAAACACTTTGGAAATCTCTTTGGCAATTTCTTATAAAGTTAAACATACGCCTACCCACTGATCCAGCAATTCCATTCCTAAGAGAAATAAAAACACATGTCCAGGCCGGGTGCAGTGGCTCATGCCTGTAATCCCAACACTTTGGGAGGCCACGGTGGGCGGATCACCTGAGGTTGGGAGTTCGAGACCAGCCTGACCAACATGGAGAAACCCCGCCTCTACTAAAAATACAAAAAAAAAAATCAGCCAGATGTGGTGGCACATGCCTGTAATCCCAGCTACTTGGCAGACTGAAGCAGAGAATCACTTGAACCTGGGAGGCGGAGGTTACCATGAGCCAAGATCGCGCCATTGCACTCCAGCCTGGGCAACAAGAGCCAAACTCCGTCTCAAAAAAAAAAAAAAAAGTCCACAAAAAACACCTGTACAAGGATGTTCACAGCAGCCTTATTCTAATAGTCCTAAACCAGAAACATCCAAATGTCCAGCAACAGAAGAATGAATAAAATATGATACACCTAAACAATGAAACACTACTCTGCTATAAAAAGAACAATAGATTCAAGTAACAACATGGATTGATCTCACAGACATAGCATTGAGTGAAAGAAGCCAGATACAAAAGGGTATGTACCATAAAATTCCATTTCTATGAAGTTCAAGAACAGGCAAACTAACCTATATGCTAGAAATCAGGACAGTGGCTGGCCTGGGCTTAGGGGGTTGTCTGGATTGGGGCGTGATGGGATGATAATTGGAAATGGAAATGTAGGGAACTTTCTGGGATGATGAAAATGTTGTTTATCTTTATGGGAGTGTGTGCATTTGTCAAATTCCCTTGAACTGTATAGCTAAGATCTGTATGTAAATTATACTTCAGTTTTTAACAAGGAAAGAATAAAGAACAGAGGAAGTTGAACACATCACTTCTGCTTGGATCTCAAAGACCAGAATCTAGTCACATAACCATACTTAGCTGTAAGAGAGACTGGGGAAGTCTTTGTTACAAGTGGTTTTGTGCCCAGTTAAAATTTGGATGTATTTTTACTGTAGAAGCAGAGACTTGATTTAGAGGAACAATTAACAGTCCCTGTCATTGGCCAAGCAACTAAATTATGGTTTGTTTTGTTTTGTTTTGAGACAGATTCTCTCTCTGTCACCCAGGCTGGAGTACAGTGGTGCAATCTCGGCTCACTGCAACCTCCACCTCCTGGGTTCAAGCGATTCTCCTGCCTCAGCCTCCTGAGTACCTGGGACTACAGGTGCATGCCACCACAACAGGCTAATTTTTGTATTTTTAGTAGAGATGGGGTTTTGCCATGTTGGCCAGGCTAGTCTTGAACTCCTGACCTCAAGTGATCCACCCGCCTCGGCCTCCCAAAGTGCTGGGATTACAGGTGTGAGCCACCATGCCTTGCCTAAATTATCTTTCCTTTGAGGGATGTGGGCTGCAAGGAGATTTCAAATACTTGTAATTTAATAATTCTTTTTGTTGTTTTTTGAGACAGGGTCTTGCTCTGTCACCAGGCTGGAGTACAGTGGCACAATCATAGCTCACTGCAGCCTCAGCCTCCCAGCCTCAAGATATCTTCCCACTTCAGCCACCTGCATAGCTGGGACTACAGGCATGCACCACCACAACCCACTAATTTTTTAGAAAAATTTTTTTGTAGAGATGGGTCTCACTGTGTTGCCCAGGTTGGTCTCAAACTCCTGAGCTCAAGCGATCCTCCCACTTCAGCCTCCCAAAGTGCTAGAATTACAGATGTGTAATTTAATAATTCTTCTAATTCCGTCATGCTACCTTCTGTAATCTTTTAGTGTTTCCCTTTCCTTACTGTGATCAGGCAAGACCACTGTTTCTGTAGTGACCATAACCTTGAGAATCTGCCAAGGGCACGCTGGGTGACAAATGGAAGGGGGACTAAAGGAAGAAGGGTAGCAAGGCTGGGAAGGAAAATGAAACAGCCTCGAAAGTGTGAATGAAAACCTGCACAGGAAACACAGAATGTGTGACATTTGCCACCTTCCAGTTAGAAGGAGCCACCTCTTTTGTGTTTAAAGTCCAACTTGGCTTCCTTTGGGGGCCACGCAGAATTTCGTCTTATAGGTCTATCAATAGACCTATCAATATAGATCCTCTTCTGTATTGATGGATTCAGCAAGAGTAGCATTCCCAGTCTCATGAAGCCTTTAGTCCCTGCAAAGGTGGTACTGGGGATGCCTGCCAAACAGATCTTTCTCTCAATAGATAATCCAATGTTGATGCTGCTACCATACTAGAATTTTCCTACAGAGAAGCTTGTTCCCTAGGCAGGAACTGGAGAAAAGCACAACTTTCATTTCCCTTGGGAACCACGCACGGTTGATTTCACTGTGGCAAGTAATCCCACACCTGTGCTATCTCAGTCTCTTGCACATTCAGTCAGACATTTATTGAGTGCCTGCTCTGCCTGGCACCAGGCTCAAAGCTGGGAATACACAGAATGTACAGAACTATATCCTGGGCTGGGGGTTAATCTCCCATTCCTAGACAACCCTCTGGATTAAGCCCCTCGACACTGATATCAGCCAGAATCATACCCAAGAACCTCAGGACCAAGCACTCTGGGAAAGAGCCCTGGCCTATTTCCCCAGGCACTTCCCCCATCCCATTCCCCCACACCACCCCCTGCCACCAGCCTGCTCCTGCTTGAGCCAGACACAACCTCTTTCCCAATATAGACGGATGAGAGATGAGCAGGGTCTGCTTGATGAAATTGGTCTATGGGCTGCCTCCAAGATCTGGCTGCAAGGAGAATGGACTGGAAATTGCATGGCCATTATCTTTGCTGACAACCCCCTCTCCTCATCTTTCCAATATAATGAATTGCATGGAGAGCTCAGCTGTCATGAAAGCTTTTGAATTCCAGCCCTACCATCCTCCAGGACATCCTTAGAGGTTATCTCAGCAAGGCAGGTGGAAGAGGAAAGAGAAAAGCTTAACCCTATAAGAATAATTATGATGTATTATTAGCAACTGATGGCAATCTAATGGAGGATTTTCAATATAGACGCTGCTGACTGTAATTTTTCTCTGTCATATGTGCACACACTAAAAGACTACATTTAATGACTCCAAAGTTCAGAGCAGTTTCTCAAACTAAATTTAGTTCCTTAGAAGCAGTGTCTCAATACAGTCCATTTTCATAAAATAGAGATACAGTCTGAATATGGAAGATACTTTTCAGGGTAGATGGAAATGTTAGAATTAGTATGCCTATAAGATAAGACCACTAGTTGGCATTAGTGTTGAGTTTACATGGCCATGCCAACTGCATCATGTGCCGAAATTGGAGTAGCACTGGAAATGACAGAACCTCATGAGCCATGGGATCTAATCACGCCGTGAGTAAATTCCAGGCAGGAAATCTATCTTATTGGTTTCTGTTTCCAGCTCCTGGCACAATGCTGGCCACGAGCAGAAGTTTGAGAAATGATTGCTGAACTCCCCTATCCAAATCTTGCACACCTGCATCTAATGGACCGTGCCTAATTTGCATCTGGAACACTAGCTATAAGGGAGTCTGGGAAATGTGGTGGTGAACTTTCCAACCTCCCTAACTAGAAGGAAGGTAGAGCAAGTTTGAGGACACCAACATAGCGTTACCTACCATACTCTCTAGTGACCCGCCCTCAGCTTACGCTCCCACCACCTTCCTGAGCCCCTCCCTGAGGGGCAGCAGACACCTATGACACCTGATCAGCCCACTCATGGACGCTGGTATCAATGAGGACAGGAGAACACAAGGCTGCCTGTGCTGCAGCGATACAAGGCTTCCCTCAGTTTCTCAAAAGCTCCAAGCTCTCCCTGGCCACAGGGACTTTGTGCATAGTATTCCCCCTGCTAGAATGGTCTTCCCATTTCACCCACCATCCTCTTCTAGGTAACTTTATCCTTTGAATTGTAGCTCAAACATCATCTCCTCCAGGAATCTTTCCCTGACATCCCAGACTAGATCACCTTCCCCTGTGAGATGCTCATTTAATATCACAGCATTTGTGGATTATTAACAGATCCCAGGCTCCCCTGATCAGCCACATACCATGACTGTGTGCCTGTGAGTCTCTTTGTCACCTCAGCCTGTAGGTCTAGACTGAACCTAGACCAGGCTGACACTTAGACTATCTCACCCCAACACCCACAGCCACAGTCCTTGTCCTCAAAGGTGCACTGAAGTTGACAGTGATCTTCATGGCTTGCTTCATCCACACATTGATGAAGATGACACCCTAACATCACAATTTTTGTTGAATAAGTACATTCACTGCTAAGGTATGTTTATACTTTACTGCAATATCCCAGACATGCCACATGTTCCCTAAACACATGGCATAGCAGTTGAAGACATGGGCTTTGGTGTCAGGCAGACCTAAGTTCAAACCTTGGCTCTGACACTTACTAGTCATGTCACCTGAAACAAGTTTCTGAGCTCTTTTTTTTCTCATCTTTAAGCAGGGATAGTAAATATCAGCCTTGGAGAGTTATTATAAGAACTAAGCAAAATAAACCAAGTGAGAGAGCAAGACATTGCCTAGCACCTAAGTGTATGTTATGATAATCATCATCACAAGAGGGTTCTTGGAGTCTTCGTTAGGTAGCATATTATGTCAGTTTCTTTGGCTGAAGATGTCGTATTTAACTCTTCCTCAGGATGATGGGAATGACTTTTGAGGCTCTCAAAGAAGAGAAAGCTAGAAATCCCTCTAGACTGTGTCTTGCACACATGGATCTAACAGGCCACCTACAGCCCAGCAGTACGGCAGAGGACACTGGCTCACCCTCTTGGAAAGCAATGTGGAGATATTTATCAAAAGCTAAGAAAAACCTACACCTTTTGACCCAATATTTTAACTCCTGCATGACATGCTAAAGGAGTAATTCAATGAAAGCAAGAAGTTTTCTTTTCTTTTTTTTGAGATAGGGTCCCACTGTGTCACCCAGGCTAGAGTTCTGTGGCATGACCATGGCTCACTGCAGCCTCAACCTCCCAGACTTAAGCTATCCTCCCACTTCAGCTTCCCTAGTAGCTGGGACTACAGGTGTGTGCCACCACACCGTGCTAATTTATAATTATTATTATTATGCTTAGTAGAGATGGGGTCTCACTATATTGCCCAGGCTATTCTCAAACTACTGGACTCCAGTAGTCCTCCCACTTTAGCCTCCCAAAGTGCTGGGATTACAGGTATGAGCCACTGCATCCAGCCCCGAAAAAGCTTTCTTTGTGAAGATGTTCGCTAAAATCACTCAAGATTGGAAACCCTCTTGATTACCAATAATAAGGGATTGGTTTGGCAAATCAGCACACCGAGATTTTACAGCCATTAAAAGGTTCACCATGAAGTCTCTGTAGAAACATGAAAAAAAAAGTTTCTTCTACAATGTGAAGAGCAAATACCCAGTCTGGCAGAGGTCCTGCCAGACAAAATGAGGGCCAACAGGGAACACCCCAAAATTGAAAGAGTTGGGAAAGGGCAAAGTCAAGGAGATTTTAGGAAAATGTCCTTTAATATTCATTTTAATACTGGGCTGTTTTTACAGGTTTAAAATAACCATGCTACTGGGCATTTCTAGCAGATGATTGAAGCCTAAGGAAACCCTTGTCTTAACTAGTGGAAATAAAATGGTCCTTCCTCAGTAGAACAGAGTTTGATGTCTTAAGTCCATGCTATAGATGAGACTTTCTGGAACAAACAAGGCAAATAATATTGGAAAGACTAGTTACTAGGCAAAATCAAGCTTCTTCCAGCCTAGAATAAGGTGGAACATTTAACATCATTTAAAGGGTTATACACTCTTTAAATGGGTTTTAAAGACTTAAGATGAGACAAAAAGTTTTGGTCCTCCCATTCTGATACACTACAGCTAGAGGAGCCTCACTTCAAGTACCCTAGAGAGAAGGCAGAAACAGCCAGAAATGTACCACCCAAACAGAACAGGTTAGTCATGAGGCCCTGAAAGCTATCTACAGCTTAATAGCATGGCATTTAGGTTGAGTTACAGGATTTGATTCAAGTATTTCTCCCCTAGTCCTTGAATAAGAAACTGACTCAGGGCTGTTCATTCTATGGAAACACTCAGAAAGAGGTATTACCCATATTTATAAATGTGGAAACACTCTCAAACTTAGGACTTGAGAACTCTAACCACCTTCAGTGAACCAGAGTTCCAAGACTCATGCCCTGGACTCTTAAGGAGGAAGGCACGATGGCATCTAAATGTATTCAGATCCAGTTGGGGCCAGGATCCATTCATCCATATCTCCTAATTGTTGTACCTCTGAGTCTACAGTAAAATTCAATATTCAGAATGGTGCCTCTTTGGCCTTGCAGTCTCCTCAATACTATCCCCAGGTAGCAAAACAAGGGCTGGACAGAACTGACAGCTGTCTTAAGAATAGACAAGGGATAGCCTGAGTGGGCAGAGACCATCCTCAGCAATGTCCAGGAGTAGGAATTTGGCCAAGGACATCTGGAAGAATTATGGTACCAAATAGGGGACCCTCTGTTCTGAAGCAATGGGTATACACGGTGGAGATGGGTCACAAGAAACAAAGCTAGAGGCCAGGCATGGTGGCTCACACCTGCAATCCCAACACTTTGGGAGGCTGAGGTAGGAAGATTGCTTGAGTTCAGGAGTTCAAGACCAGCCTGGGAAACATAGCAAGACCTCATCTCTACTGAAAATAACTTTAAAAAATATTAGCCAGTCATGGTGGTCCATGCCTGTAGTCCTAGCTACTCAGAGGCCTGATGTGGGAGGATCACTTGTGCCCAGGAGATGGGGGCTGCAGTGAGCTATGATTGTACCACCACATTCCAGCCTGGGCAACAGAGTGAGAAAAGAAAGGAAGGAAGGGAAGGGAAAGGGAAAGGGGAAGGGGAAGGGAAAGGGGAAGGGAAAGGGAAAGGGAAAGGGGAAAGGGAGAAAGAGAAGAAAGAGAAGGAGGGAAGGAAGGAAGGAAGGAAGGAAGGAGGGAGGGAGGGACAGAAAGAGAGCAAGAGGGCAAGACAGAAAGAAAGAAAAGAAAAGAAAAGAAAAGAAAAGAAAAGAAAAGAAAAGAAAAGAAATGAATGAATTATCCCTTAGAACAGCAGTTCCCAACCTTTTTGGCACCAGGGACTGGTTTCATGGGAGACAGTTTTTCCATGGACCAGGACAGGGTTGGGGGTGTTGGGGACAGGGGGAGGTGATGGTTTGGGAATGATTCAAGTGCATTATATTTATTGTGTACTTTATTTCTATTAGTATTACATTGTACAACTCACCATATACACCTCACCATAATGTAGAATCAGTGGGAGCCTTGAACTTGTTTCCCTGCAACTAGATGATCCCATCTGGGAGTGATGAAAGACAGTGACAGATTATCAGGCATTAGACTTTCATAAGGAGCCCACAACCTAGATCCCTCACATGTGTAGTTTACAATAGGGTTTGTGCTCCTGTGAGAATCTAATGCCACTGCTGATCTGACAGGAGGCAGGGCTCAGGCGGTAATGCAAGCGAAGGGGAGCGGCTGTAAATACAGATGAAATTTCACTCACTCATCTGCTGCTCACCTCCCACTGTGTAGCCCAGTTCCTAACAGGCCACGGACCAGTACCACCCTGTGGCCCAGGTCTTGGGGACCCCTGCCTTTAGAACACAGGCATGTTGGCAGAGGGCAGCCAGCAGCAAGTAGTTAGTGGGGCTAATGGGGCCCTGCTGTGACAACAAAGGGTGTGGGAATAGCACAGATGATATTATCAGAGAATCATCTCTGTTCTCATTGGGGCAGAAAAGTCCCCTCCCAATATGGTGCCTTGGAGCTCTGGACCCTGTTCCCCAGCCTGGATTTCAAATATGACCCATTGTCAGGCCATGGACCCCTTTGTTGTTTGGAGAAGATGGTCATTGTCTTAATGGGTGCTCTTCTAGGAGCAGATCATGAGATAAGGAGATGCAATTTATTTGGGAGGTAAAGAACAGACATGCAGAAGTGTGGAGATGTGAGGCAGAGAAGGAGAGGCACCCCAGCCCTAATTCAATATATTAATCTGTTCTCACACTGCTGATAAAGACATACCCAAGTCTGGGTAATTTATAAAGAAAAAGAGGTTTAATGGGCTCACAGTTCCACGTGGCTGAAGAGACCTCACAATCATGGCAGAAGGTGAAAGGCACATCTTACATGGCAGCAGGCATGTTTGTGCAGGGAAACTCCCCTGTATAAAACCATCAGATGTCTTGAGACTTATTCACTATCATGAGAAGAGCATAGGAAAGACCCACCCCCATGATTCAATCACCTCCCACGGGGTCCCTTCCATGACACATGGGGATTATGGGAGCTACAATTCAAGATTTGGGTGGGGACACAGCCAAACCATATCATTCAATAAGTGGTGCTTTAATCAAACCAGTTACTACAGGCAAGTGGAGCTTAATCCCCCCAAGGAAAACTCAAGAAGGCAATGTAGACACAAACACAGAGTAAGTGGGTCTGAGAGGTGAGAGGGCTGGAGTACCCACTGGTTACTGATTGATGGCCAGATGAGTAGGGGACATTCATTCCCCACCATTTCCAGAATGGACAGCAAGGCGAGCAGAGTGATCTGAATGCCACAAAAATGCCTTCAGGTGCTGATGGTTGAAGGTCAGGTCTTCTTATACTAACATGCTAAGGGTGGAGGGGATATGGGCAGGTCATCACTGGTGTCACCAATTTTAAAAAAATTTTTTAAAAAGACATAATCCTTTTATCACCCCCTCCTCACACCCCATCTAGCTTACAGTTTCTTTCTGCGACTAGCCCTCCCCCACCTGCCCCAACAATTTCCTCTTAAAGAGGTGGCTGGAACTGAAGCCATAGCCAAGGTTAATACTCCTTTTTCTTTATCCGACCTCTCCCAAATCGGTTAGCATTTAGGCTCTTTTTCATCAAATATAAAAAACACAACCCAGTTCATGGCCCATTTGGCAACAACACTTAGACATTTACCACCCTAGACCCAGAAAGGCCAGAAGGCCATCTTATTCTCAATATGCATTTTATCACCCAGTCAGCTCCTGACATTAGAAAAAAGCTTCAAAAATTGGAATCTGGCCCTCAAATCCCACAACAGGAATTAATCAACCTCGCCTTCAAGGTGTACAATAATAGAGAGGAGGTAGCCAGACAGCAATGCATTTCTGAGTTACAGCTACTTGCCTCCGCTGTCAGACAATCCACAACCATGTCTCCAGCATACAAGAACTTCAGAACATCCAAGCCACAGCTCCCAGGGGCTCCTTCAAAACAACCTCGTGGACCTTGCTTCAAATGCCAAAAGCCTGGCCACTGGACCTCAGAATGCCTGCAGCCCGGGATTTCTCCAAAGCCATGCCCTGTCTGTGTGGGCCCCCAGTGGAGGTCAGACTGTCCGACTCCCATCACTGCTGCTCCTAAAGCCCCTGGAGCCCAAACCCAGTGTTCCTTGGCCAACTCCTTCCCAGATCTCCTCGGCTTAGCAGCTGAAGACTGACGCTGCCCAATCGCCTCAGAAGCCCCCTGGACCATCACGGACACCGAGCTTCAGGTAACTCTTACAGAAGAGGGTAAGTCCACCCCCTGTTTAATTGATACAGGGGCTACCCACTCCACATTACCTTCGAGGGCCTGTTTCCCTTGCCCCCATAACTGTTGTGGGTATTGACGGCCAAGCTTCAAAACCCCTTAAAACTCCCCCACTCTGGTGCCAACTTGGACAACATTATTTTATGCACTCTTTTTTAGTTATCCCCACCTGCCCAGTTCCTTTATTAGGGTGAGACATTTTAACAAAATTATCTGCTTCTCTGATTATTCCTGGACTACAGCCACATCTCATTGCCACCCTTCTTCCCAAACCAAAGCCTCCTTCACATCCTCCCCTTGTATCTCCCCACCCTAATCCACAAGTATAGGACACCTCTACTCCCTCCTTGGTGACCGATCATGCACTCCTTACCATCCCATTAAAACCTAATCACCCTTACCCCACTCAATGCCAATATCCCATCCCACAGCACGCTTTAAAAGGATTAAAGCCTGTTATCACTCACCTGTTACAGCATGGCCTTTTAAAGCCTATAAACTCTCCTTACAATTCCCCCATTTTACCTGTCCAAAAACCAGACAAGCCTTTACAGGTTAGTTCAGGATCTGTGCCTTATCATCCAAATTGTCTTGCCTATCCAACCTGTGGTGCCAAACCCATATACTCTCCTATCCTCAATACCTCCCTCCACAACCCATTATTCTGCTCTGGATCTCAAACATGCTTTCTTTACTATTGCTTTGCACCCTTCATTCCAGCCTCTCTTCGCTTTCACTTGGACTGACCCTGACACCCATCAGCCTCAGCAACTTACCTGGGCTATACTGCCATAAGGCTTCACGGACAGCCCCCATTACTTCAGTCAAGCCCTGTTGGGAACAAGCCCCCCAAAATCTGGCCATAAACTGGCCCCAAAACTGGCCATAAACAAAATCTCTGCAGCACTGTGACATGTTCATGATGGCCATAATGCCCATGCTGGAAGGTTGTGGGTTTACAGGAATGAGGGCAAGGAACACCTGGCCCACTCAGGGCAGAAAACCACTTAAAGGCATTCTTAAGCTACAAACAATAGCATGAGCAATCTGTGCCTTAAGGATACGCTCCTGCTACAGTTAACTAGCCCAACCTATTCCTTTAATTCGGCCCATCCCTTCGTTTCCCATAAGGGATACTTTTAGTTAATTTACTATCTATAGAAACAATGCTAATGACTGGTTTGCTGTTAATAAATACGTGGGTAAATCTCTGTTCCGGGTTCTCAGCTCTGAAGGCTGTGAGACCTCTGATTTCCCACTTCACACCTCTATATTTCTGTGTGTGTGTCTTTAATTCCTCTAGCGCCACTGGGTTAGGGTCTCCCCAACCGAGCTGGTCTTGGCAAAACCCAAATTTCTTCCTCATCCGTTACACATCTCAGCATAATTCTTCATGAAAACACACGTGCTCTCCCTGCTGATCATGTCCGACTGATCTGTCAAACCCCAACCCCTTCTACAAAACGACAACTCCTTTCCTTCCTGGGCATGGTTGGATACTTTCACCTTAGATACCTGGTTTTGCCATCCTAACAAAACCATTATATAAACTCACAAAAGGAAACCTAGCTGACCCCATAGATCCTAAATCCTTTCCCCACTCCTCTTTCCATTCCAACTGTTTTTCATTATACACAGCCGAAGTGCAGGGCTGTGCAGTCAAAATTCTTACACAAGAGCTGGACCATGCCCTGTAGACTTTTTGTCCAAATAACTTGACCTTACTGCTTTAGGCTGGCCATCATGTCTCCATGTGGTGGCCGCCGCCGCCCTAATACTTTTAGAGGCCGTCAAAATCACAAACTATGCTCAACTCACTCTCTATAGTTCTCACAACTTCTAAAATCTATTTTCTTCCTCACACCTGACACATATACTTTCGGCCCCCTGGCTCCTTCAGCTGTACTCACTCTTTCTGGAGTCTCCCACAGTTACCATTGTTCCTGGCCTGGACTTCAATCTGGCCTCCTACCTTATTCCTGATACCACACCTGACCCCCATCACTGTATCTCATTCACTCCATTTCCCCATATTTCCTTCTTTCCTGTTCCTCACCCTGATCACACCTGGTTTGTTGATGGCAGTTCCACCAGGCCTAATCGCCACTCACCAGCAAAGGCAGGCTATGCTATAGTATCTTCCACATCTATCATTGAGGCTACCACTCTGCCCACCTCCACTACCTCTCAGCAAGCCAAACTCACTGCCTTAACTCGAGCCCTCACTCTTGCAAAGGAATTACGTGTCAATATTTATACTGACTCTAAATATGCCTTCCATATCCTGCACCACCATGCTGTTATATGGGCTGAAAGAGGTTTCCTCACTATGAAAGGGTCCTCCATCATTAATGCCTCTTTAATAAAAACTCTTCTCAAGGCCGCTTTACTTCCAAAGGAAGCTAGAGTCATACACTGCAAGGGCCACCAAAAGGCATCAGATCCCATCACTCAGGGCAACACTTATGCTGATAAGGTAGCTAAAGAAGCAGCTAGCATTCCAACTTCTGTCCCTCACAGCCAGTTTTTCTCCACCTCATTGGTCACTCTCACCTACTCTCCCACTGAAACTTCCACCTATCAATCTCTTCCCACACAAGGCAAATGGTTCTTAGACCAAGGAAAATATCTCCTTCCAGCCTCACAGGCCCACTCTATTCTATCATTATTTCCTAACCTCTTCCATGTAGGTTACAAGCCACTAGCCCGCCTCTTAGAACCTCTCATTTCCTTTCCCATCATGGAAATCTATCCTTAAGGAAATCACTTCTCAGTGTTCCATCTGCTATTCTACTACTCCTCAGGGATTGTTCAGGCCCCTTCCCTTCCCTACACATCAAGCTCAGGGATTTGCCCCTGCCCGGGACTGGCGAATTGGCTTTACTCACATGCCCCGAGTCAGGAAACTAAAATACCTCTTGGTCTAGGTAGATGCTTTCACTGGATGGGTAGAGGCCTTTCCCACAGGGTCTGAGA
The DNA here is from genome assembly GCF_009828535.3 of Hylobates moloch. NCBI lineage: Eukaryota > Metazoa > Chordata > Mammalia > Primates > Hylobatidae > Hylobates > Hylobates moloch. The sequence goes on along the minus strand of NW_026652278.1, from coordinate 14,593,902 downwards.
AGGCCACCACGGTCATTTCTTCCCTTCTGGCAGAAATAATTCCTCGGTTTGGCCTTCCCACCTCTATATAGTCCAACAACGGACCAGCCTTTATTAGTCAAATCACCCAAGCAGTTTCTCAGGCTCTTGGTATTCAGTGGAACCTTTGTACCCCTTACCATCCTCAATCTTCAGGAAAGGTAAAACGGACTAATGGTCTTTTAAAGAAACACCTCACCAAGCTCAGCCTCCAACTTAAAAAGGACTGGACAGTACTTATACCTCTTGCCCTTCTCAGAATTAGAGCCTGTCCTCAAGATGCTACAGGGTAAAGCCCATTTAAGCTCCTGTATGGACACTCCTTTTTATTGGGCCCCAGTCTCATTCCAGACACCAGCACAACTTGAACTGTACCCTAAAATCTTGGATAGAGCCTAAAAACTTGCCAACCAAGCAAGTAATTATGCTGAACCTCCTTGGGCACTCCCTAATCAGATGTCCTGGGTCCTCCCAATTCTTAGTCCTTTAATACCTATTTTTCTCCTTCTCTTATTTGGACCTTGTGTCTTCCATTTAGTTTTTCAATTCATACAAAACTACATCTAGGCCATCACGAATCGCTCTATATGACAAATGCCCCTTCTAACAATCTTACTGCAAAATCTTCCTTCAGCATAATCTCTCCCACTCTAGGTTCCTATGCCACCCCCAATCCCGCTTGAAGCAGCCCTGAGAAACATCACCCATTACCTCTCCATACCACCCCCCAAAAATTTTCACCGCCCCAACACTTTACCACTATTTTATTTTATTTTTCTTATTAATATAAAAAGACAGGAATGTCAGGCCTCTGAGCCCAAGCTAAGCCATCATATCCCCTGTGACCTGCACGTATACATCCAGATAGCCTGAAGTAACTGAAGAATCACAAAAGAAGTGAAAATGGCCTGTTCCTGCCTTAACTGATGACATTCCACCATTGTGATTTGTTCCTGCCCCACCTTAACTGAGCAATTAACCTTGTGAAATTCCTTCTCCTGGCTCAGAACCTCCCCCATTGAACACCTTGTGACCCCTGAACCTGCCCATAAGAGAAAAACCCCTTTTGACTGTAATTTTCCACTACCCACCCAAATCCTATAAAATGGCCCCACCCCTATTTCCCTTCACTGACTCTCTTTTCGGACTCAGCCCACCTGTACCCAGCTGAAATAAACCGCCTTGTTGCTCACACAAAGCCTGTTCGGTGGTCTCTTCACACAGATGCATGTGACAGGTGTCTCCCTCTGTCACCCCAGTTGGAGTGTAGTGGTATGACCATGGTTTACTGCAGCCTTGAACTCTTGGGCTCAAGCCATCCTCCCACCTCACCCTCCCAAGTAGCAATGATTAAAGGCACACACCACAGCCAGCTAAGTGTTTTTTAATGTTTTCCTTTTTGTAGAGATGGGGTCTCACTATGTTGTCCAGGCTGGTCTTGAACTCCTGGCATCAAGTGATCCTCCCAAAGTGCTGGGATTATAGGCGTGAGCCACCACACCCAGCCAGTGTCATTAAACCTAAAGGTTGTCTGATTCAGTGATGTGAACTGTAAGGACGCCCTTCCGCGGGTTCACCCAGCTCCACCGACAGTTTCGCCTAAAAACAGGGGACTCATTACCCACCTCCCAAGGCAGTCTAGCATTTCCATTCTCAGAGAACTCTCCACGGTAGAAAGTTCTTCCCCCAGTGAACTGATATTAAGATCCCTGCAGCTTCCACCTGCTGGTCTTAGCATTGCCCTGTAGGCCATGCAGAACCACAGGAAGCCGCCTGCCTCCAGGAATTCAATTCTGTTCATGATGGTGTTCTTTACTCAGGCAAGAAAGCAAAGCGAGCAGATGTGCTTTAGGAAGAATCCCACGAAGGACTGCTCAAACAAGAGGGAGATTTTAGTTAATTAACAACAGATTCCAGTAATCAGACGAGTCCACTCCCAGCCCTTCTGCTGAATGGAACTTCCACGGTAGGTGCAGTTGTTATTTATCAGGCAGGCCAAGGGCTACATGCATTTATCATACAATACGAGGCTTAAATTCAATATCAAGATGAAAGTCAAACCAAAGCTCCCTGGGAGACAAGGAGCTCAGCTCTCACAAGCCTAGAGTGGAGAATATTGCCTTTCAGCAAATAATACTTCTAATTTGATCTTGCAAAGATCCCTGCAAAGAAGAAAGCAACGAGATGTCAGGAGAATGTGGAATGTGTACTCTTCTATATGTATTTTTTATCATGGCCACATTCTTCAGGATCTCAGTCATCAATTATTTGTGACAGGCAGTCAATTGTTTATCTTTCAAGAGCATCACCACTTACTTCCCTTTATACATCTTCCCTGTATTATTATGCGGACAAGATCATCTATTTTCTCCTCCCTTCCAAGCCCTTCCGTCATTTGCCGTCCAGCATCCTGGTGTAATGCCCTGGAAAGATTGGCTTTGTGAGGCTGGAAGAAAAATGACTTTCCACTCCCCCCTCACCAAGGCATACACAAAAGGGCACCAAACCAGCGTTTAATTCAGCCAAATGTCAGGGCCCTGCTAGTGGAAATTCACTTCTGTGTGTTAGAACAGGTGTTTCTGTGAGATCCTCAGAGAAACCAGAACAGCTAGAAGCAAGAATATTCCCCCATCCCTTTTCAGAAAATAGAAGCAAGTTTCTGCCATGAAAGCCATTTTTGCTTAAAACACCAGGCTGAAATAATTGCATATTTGTTGGGGATTGACAGTTGAGTTTTTTCATGAATTTTGCTATCTTTTGACAGTAGCAAATAAGTAGGTAGTAAATGCACTCTCTTGGGGCTTTCAACAGCAGAAAAAAAAATAAAAATAAAAATCACAGTAGGAAAATTTCCCCCAAAGAGCATGGCAGTATTTCCATACTTCGCTGCACTTAAAGGGAGAAAATGGGCATTAAGTGTAACAGGGTTGTTATAAAAACAGTGGTTCTATTTCCGGATTTTTCATTTGCAAAAGCCTCAATACGCAGTCACCGAAAGTGGAAGAATGCCAACCTGAATTTCTATAATGCGCCTTGCAAACAATTGGATTTATTCTTAATGGACCCTTGCTGCATTTTTACATTATGCAGCATGTAATTAGCTATTAAATGACTTAGGAATCAACAACTCCGATTTTCTGGGACTGATGCCTGATGAATGATTTCATGCTGTTCTTTTAAATCAATATCGTGCTGCCCGCAATTTAGTGGTGGATTTGAGGGGTGTTTTGAGGGGAGAGGGGTTAAAGATTTCTGAACCTGAAATAACAATGCAATATTAATTATAAACCTTTTAACCAACCTGCAGACTGCAAGGCAGTTCTGAGCAGCACCAGCTGAATTCAGTTTCTGTAAATAGCACTTCAAACTCGCTCAGACCTTCTTCTCCCCAAAACAAACAGCAAACAAACACAAACATTTCCCTTTTTATAAATAATGTCAAGGAGGCCGGGCGCGGTGGCTCATGCCTGTAATCCCAGCATTTTGGGAAGCCGAGGCAGGTGGATCATGGGGTCAGGAGTTCGAGACCAGCCTAGCCAACGTGGTGAAACCCCATCTCTACTAAAAATACAAAAATTAGCCAGGCATGGTGGCATGCGCCTGTAATCCCAGCTACTCAGGAGGCTGAGGCAGGAGAATCTCTTGAACACCATAGGTGGAGGTTGCAGTGAGCCGAGATTATGCCATTGCACTCCAGCCGGGGCGACACAGCAAGACTCTGTCTCAAATAAATAAATAAATAAAGTAAGTCAGGGGATTTTGGTTGGGGGGGAGGGGGCCTGAATTGTCAACCAACTGGCATGAATTTATGAAACTCATACTACATGCCCAGAATGGCTGGTGTGGGGGTGACAGGTCATTTATGAGATATGAATCTGCATTTTGTTCTTGCTGCATTTTTCTCACAGACCCTCCATCCCCCTTTCCAAGAAGGGAGTCAGAGCCTGAGCACCCCATTGGTTCAAGGGAAGCTTGCACACTCAGGGCCTGAAATAGAGGTTCCTTGCAGAAAACCTCTTTTCCTGGCTTCTGAGAGTGCCAGTTCACTGAGAGGCTGACGCCAGATAATCCAGAAGGTGAGAAGAGAGAGCTGAGCATCTCTGAAGAGAGCAGAAGCAGCAGGAAATTGGGTTGGGGAGGTGCTTCTCCAAGACTGGCAGGAAGGTAGAGGTCTACAGGCTCTGGATGGAGACCCCCAGCAGCCGGGAGGGTAGAAGGATCTCTAGGGGAAGTGATTGTGAAGACCACCCGGCAGTTGGCAGAGGGGCTGGCTGGGGAACCATGACTCCCAGGGCCAAGCATGGGCAGCCGTGAAAGCTACAGGAGCCCTTGGTCAGCCCAAGACTCCCAGGACCTGCACGGGGCCCTGGGCCAAGGGAAGGAGCCCCAATCAGGACAGAAGACCCTACCAGCCTGGCAGGATCAGGCCTGCCAGGCCTGAGTTAATATGGTTAAACAGGTCAGAGTTAATATGGTTTCAAAGAGGTATTGGGCATTTCTTACACAGCCAACCTTGCAGGGCAACAGTCATATCCACCACAGTTATTGCTGCTGACTGGCAGCCTAGGCACCTTCACTTTCTCCAGTCATTGCTGCTGCCACCTGTACCAAGGGTCAAGTCAAAGTCAGAACAATGATGACCATGAGTAGAGGTGACCCCAGGCCACCAGCCAGCATGGCCCGGAAGGGCAGCCTGCAAGCCTGCCAGAGCCAGGAGCTGGGACAGGACCATTCCTGGCTCCCAAGCTCCCTCCTCCCTTCTTCCCATGAGTGTGGGCAACTCCTAGGTCTGGGTTTCCGCTCTCACCCCTACCCTGAGATCTGCCAGTTCCTCTGCTCCCTACAAAGCAGGCCCCACCCTGTGCTGGGTGCTCAGGATCCAACAGGGAGTGAAACAGATAAAGTCCCTGCCCTCCCAGACCCTGGAGGCAGCTCTACCTGATTCGGCATTGCCATCTGCCACCCTGATCCTGAGTGCTTCAACACCCGGAGCTTGAATTCAGACAGGTAGCCCCAACAGTCTTCCTTCCCAGCGCTGCCTATCCCCACACTGCCATCTGGTCCCACAATGCCTTAGGCAACACAAAGCCTGGCAATGTGCAGGAACTAGGCTTGGCTGCCATCTTGAAATGAAGAGGGAAAGACACTAATTGCAGTGAGAACAAAAATAAATTAATATCTCGATACATCACTGTACCACAAAATGACCAGAGAAAAACGCAGGGCCAAGCGACATAGAGCACACTCAAGGAAAGAGAGGTCATAGGAACCAGTCGTGGAAGAGAGCTAGACGGGTGTGGCTAGGTGGAAGGTCTGGAAGCCCAGCGGGGAGTTCACTATGGTTCCCATCTTCTAAAACCTGTGTTTTGAATTCCGGCGCATACTGTGCAGGAAGACAGGAGAGAGCAACCAGCTGTGACTCGCACATTGCTGATGGGAGTGAAAGAGGTACGATCTGTTCAAAAGCAATTTGTCAAAACATTTCAAGAGCCATAAAAATCTTCTAACCTTTGATCCAATAAGCTTACTCCAGGGAATATAGCTGCAAGGAATGAATTCAATAATAAGAAAAAATAGGTTATAATAAGTGAGCACCTACTCTATGCTAGCTGCTATTTCAAGCACCTTAAATGTGTATTTTCTAAATTAGCCAGGTGTGGTGGCACACCCCTGTAATCCCAGCTACTCGGGAGGGTGAGGCACGAGAGTCACTTGGATCCAGGAGGTGAAGGTTGCAGTGAGCCAAGATTGCACCACTGGGCTCCAGCCTGGACAGAGCAAGACTCTGTCTCAAAAAAAAAAAAATGTGTATTTTATCGTTTAATTCTCACCACCCTTGAAGTAGATCCTATCATTACACCCAATTTACAGATGATGAAACTGAGACCCTAAGAGTTTAGACAATTTGTATATAGTAAAAGAGGCAGCATCCAAATCCGGAGGCAGCCTCCTCAGTCACTACCCAATGCTGCCTCCCAAAGATCAAGAAAATTCTATATAGCATTATCTATAACTGTGGAACAGAGAAAACATTTATATATTTATAAACAATATATATATGAGTAGCCAGGCATGATGGCTCATACCTGTAATCCCAGCACTTTGGGAGACTGAGGCGGGAGAATGACGTGAGCCCAGGAGTTCAAGACCAGCCTGGGCCAATATAGGAAGACCCCATCTCTACAAAAAATAAACAAAATTAGCCAGGCGTGGTGATGCACACCTGTGGTCCCAGCTACTCAGGAGGCTGAGGTGAGAGGATCACTTAAGCCCAAGAGGTAGAGGCTGCAGTAAACTGTGATCACGCCACTGCACTCTAGCCTGGGCGACGGAGCGAGATCCTGTCTCAAAAATACATCTAGATCTAGATATAAGGTGCATTATGGAGATGCAGCCAATAGACTCCTGTGCAGGTCTGGAACGGATTTTAGTGGAGACAGTATCACATCACAGGCAATGTGGAAGGCTGCAAGGAGGAGGGGGCGTCTGGGATGAATCCAAGGAACCAGCAAAAATAATCATTTGATTATAGAAATACTCAGGTGCTGGAGGTGGGGGTGGTGTAGAAAAGTGTCCCAAGCAGAGGAATGCAGGCAGAGGAGGGGCTTGGCATATTCAGGGAACCGGGAGGCCATGGAAGGGCCAAGGCACAGAGACCAGAGGGAGCAGTCAGAGCTGCAGCTGAAGTGCCGAGCAGAGGCCCATGGACCAGAAAACTGTGAGGAGGAGGCTGTGTCTCCAGGCAGGAGGTGGTGGGGGAACCCAGAGCCACTTGGGCAGCAGAATCAAAAGGGCATGGTGGTTAATTCCACGTGTGAGGGAGTCACAGAGGACTCTGGGTTTCTCAGTGAATTTGTTGTTCATGGAGACAAAATACAGAAGGAGGGGAGGAACAGGCTCATTGGAGACAGCCCAAGCTTCCCTGAAAAACTGGCTTATGTGACTACAGATATTTACCTGTGCACTGAGAGCTTGTGTGTTTTTCTCTTGTGTATACACACACACATGCACACATATATTTGTGTATAGGTATATACCCCAATAATTAAACTTTAGCATTCACAGCTATTGAAATAACATTAAGACCTAAAGACAGAAATATCATTTGACCCAGCAATCCCATTACTGGGTACATACCCAAAGGAATATAAATCTTTCTATTATAAAGATACATGCATGCATATGTTCATTGCAGCACGATTCACAATGGCACAGACATGGAATCATCCTAAATGTCCATCAATGACAAACTAGATTTTTAAAATATGCTGCATATACACAATGGAATACTATGCAGCCATAAAAAGGAATGAGATCATGTCCTTTCCAGGGGCATGGATGGAGCTGGAGGCCATTATCCTTAGCAAACGAATGCAGGAACAGAAAACCAAATACCACATGTTCTCACTTATAAGTGGGAGTTAAATGATGAGAATTCGTGGACACACAGAGGGGAACAACACACACTGGGGCCTATCAGAGGGTGGAGGGTAGGAGGAGGGAGAGGGTCAGGATAAATAACTAATAGGTACTAGGCTTAATATCTGGGTGATGAAATAATCTGTACAACACACCCCCATGACACACAAGTTTGCCTGCGTAACAAACCTACACATGTGTCCCTGAACTTAAAAGTAAAAAAAAAAAAGAAAGAACACCGTTAAGAGAGCTCACGTGACTATAACCTAAGAAAGGTTGAAATAAGGTCCAAGAATGAGTTAAAGGAGAAAAGCAGACCCTAAGAGTGCTAGAGAAGACATAAGAGCCGTCACATGTCACCAGGTCATTTGGGTTACTCAGCAATTCCAGGGACAAACTTATGGGTCACCCCTGGGGCTCCCTGCTCTCCTTCAGCACTTGGAGACCAGGTTGGGGTTAACTCTGAAATTCCAAATAACCAAGGCCCTCCTAATGGCCATTGAGGACATTAATCAGCTTATTAATGTCCCTAGGCCCCAACCTGTCTCCCCAGAAGTGACCCCGCCATAGAACCAGCAACATGGCATTTGCGATGCCACTTGGTGTCTCAAGATCAGCAATACGTCTCGGTGAGGCTGGGATGTCATCTGCTGCATGTCGTCAAGTTCCAGTTGATGATGTAGTTCCACCCCTCTACAGAGGCCCTCCTTCCCTGGGCAGCTGGGGACTCGTTCCCTAGGGACGCCGAAGACCAAGGCCTGACTTTCTGCTTTCCTTCTAGATTTCTGTTCCTGAGACCCAGGTTGCTCCAGTCTCTTCTGCCTGGAAGTCTTTGGGGAAAAAAAAAAAAAAATGGATACTCTCCACCTTCCCCAGATCCATCAGGATGAGAAACTAGTGCCACGGGCCCATGATCCTGGGGCCCCTGGGCTTCATCAGAACCCCTTAAGACTTTCTCAAGATGTTGGAGCTGAGTGGGACCCTGGGGACCATCTAGCCCAACATCTTGCAAGATGTTGGGCTAGATGGTCCCCAGGGTCCCACTCAGCTCCAACATCTTGAGAAAGTCTTAAGGGGAAACTGCAGCCCAGAGAAAAGAGGGAACTTTACCCACAACACACAACAGGGGCTAGAACCTGAGTTTCCTGGCACCCAACCCAGTGCTGGTACAGACTCCTCACTCCCAGAACTTCCCTCAGCTGTGCCAAAGTCCTGGTAAAGATGGCTCCCTTTCATAACGGGGGAGGGTAGACTCTATTTCAAGACCAGCCACCTTGTCCCCAATTATATTTACCTGTTTAACACATCTTCATTGAGCATCTTCATTCACTGCATACCAAACCCTGTTCTAGGCACTGGGGCTATAGAAATGAAGACATGACTTGTTAGTGGCCAAAGAAGGAGGCCAAAGGAGGAGGAGGAGGAGGAGGAAGAAGCGTCCCGGGGAGGTGGTGAGAAGAAATATACTATATCTTCTAAGATTCATCACTGTTGCTCCCATTGGTTCATTCCACCAACAGGTATTAAGCATCCACTATGAGCCAGGTACTGTGCCTGAGCCCAAGAGCTGTGCCCAGGAGCTCATGGAACAGCAAGAGGCTAGACTGCCTCACCTCCTCTCGCTGTGTGCGTGTGAGCCCTCCCTGCCCCACTCAGCCTGTTTCTCTAGCTTGAGTACTGACATTTGTTCATTCTAAGAAGCTACACCAGAATGTTGCCCAGAGCCGCTTCTAGACTCCTCTCTTTGCCCTGTTCTTCCTGCACCTGGGGTCTCCACCCAGACAAATGTGACAGAACTTGATGACAGGGCCACCATCCTGGTGTCCATTTATCGGGTCAGATGGAAGTGACTGACGAAATGGGCTTTCTCATCTCCTAGAGGGAGAAGCCCTTCCTCCCTCCCCCAGCCCCCACTGTAGACCAGGCACAAAGGATTCAGAATGTAAGTAACTGTCCTGTGAACAATCCCTTCTTTTTGACCCTCAGGGTTGCCCTGAACCAGGCACCACCTGCACAACTCCAGTGGGTGCCGTTCACATGGGGCTGAAGTAAACTCCAACCCAGGAGTCTGGCCCTGCACGGGTGTGTGGCTGGGCGTGGCTGCCCAGCCCCTGAGATCAGAGGGTGTGTCCCAGTGTCTTTGACTTTGGGGAAGCCAGGAGAGGGACTGTGCAGGCAAGTGGCAGATGGACAGAAGCTGGCATTTCAGGGTACAGAGGACACAATTTGGAGCCAGCCATTTGAGTCCTGTCCAGGCTGTCTGGGCCACTAACCAAGACGATGCTGGAAAGAGAGTTTGCAGAACTGGATGAGGACGAAGGGGAAAAATCAGTTCAGACATTTAATGTAATTGCTTTAAATGTAATTGCTCCATCTCGAGAATCCGTCTGGCTCCCGGGCAGGTGGACCGTGTGTCTGGGCCCGGTCCAGGCTGGGGGAGGCATTGTACCCCCGATTGAATTACTGCATCTCCAGGCACTCAGGAGAGTGGCCCCCGAGTCCTGCCACGTCCTGTGCACCCCTGCCTCCCAGCATGCATGGAAAACCTTCACAGTTAATCTAATGACAGTCTGCAGCCCAGAATCCCCAGAGCAGGAACAAGGCTGTGTCTGACTTGATAGCCATTTCAATTAGCCAGAGGCCAAGGAAGGGACAGAAGGGAACGAGAGAGAAGGCCAAGTCTGGGGGGATGGGAGCTTGTCTGAAGGCCTCACCAAAGTACTGGTCCCTTCCTGGTGACACACCAGGAACTTCACCTGTCCTCACCAGACAGGGGCCTTTCTCACCATAAATGGGGCCCAAAAAAAGGCAAAATAAAAATGACCCTCTGCTTTCGCTCAGGATTACTGTGACAATAAATGAGGACATACACACCATTCTTGGTTGTCGTTTTATCCCTGAGAAGGGCCAGTAAAAAGGACACCTGCCTGGGAGACAGGAGCCCAGAGTTTAGCACTGGCTCTGCCGTTATTTACTTCTCATTACTGGGCCATCACCTTCCCTCTCTGGGCCTCATTCTGTAGGGATTGCACTACATCCATGGTTTTCTGTTTTTCTTCAAACGAAACCTTCCGAATAACTCCAATATATAGCAGAGACAAAAATACAGCCTCCCAGGTGGAAGGCAGGTGGGCTTCAGAGCAGGCTCCTCCTCATACCCTATGAACCATCACAGAACTCCTGGGTGCCGTGGATCACTCAGAAACAACCCTGAGCCAGATACCCACTGCGGGAGGCAGAACTGTGGTCCCCAAAGATGTCAGGGTCTTACTCCCCAGAAGCTGTGGGTATGTCACCTACATGGCAAAAGGGACTTTACAGAGGTGGCTCAGGGTCTTCATCGGGGGAGATTCTGCTGGGTCATCCCGGTGAGCCCGGTGTAATCCCAGGGGTCCTCACAAGGTGGGAGGAGAAGAGTGAGAGAAGAGGAGGTGATGTAACCACAGAGGCAGAGACAGGAGCTGGAGGATGCGGTGCTGAGGGCTTGAAGGATGCAGGAAGGGGCCAAGGACTGCAGGTGGCCTCTAGAAGCTGGAAGAGGCAGGGAATGGAACACCCCCGCCAAGAGCCTCCAAGGAGGAAGCAGCGCTGTTGACAACGTGACTTTAGGGCTTCTGACATTTAAAACTACAAGATAATAAGTGTGTATTGCTTTAAGCCGCCACATTTGTGGTAATTTATTAAAACATCCATAGGAAATTCATACACCCCCATTCTATAATCCTGGGGGTAGAGGAACAGACCGTAGAAATTCTCCCTCGACCCCTGCCCCTCTCCTCCGCCTCTGGCCAATCAGTAGGAAATGTGGCCTCAGGACTTGTCTAGTTGGAGCTGTTCCCATCCCCACACGCGAGTGACCAGTGTAGGCAACTTCTGCAGAAAGCCAGGCCCAGGCCAGCTCCCAGGGCTTCTCAGCACCTGGTAGACTCAGGAAGGAAACAGGCCCCCCACTGGTCCTCCCAAGTCCCTGGGTCCAGAAATGGAGGTCCCGAAACACAAGAGTTTTGTGTCCCCAGCTCCAAGGTTTAGTCTTCATTGACTGATTTGTGTGTGTGTAGGGGGGTGTCTCCCCTCTTTTCTCAATGTCCTATCTTTGGGAGATTGGAAAAGTTTGGATGCAGCTCAGAGATTAAATTCAAGGACATGAATATTGATGATTCCCCTCCCTCATGCTGCAAATCCACTCATCACGAGGCATTTTCCAGCCACCTACACGAGGGCTGCCATTTGTCCCTTCTCATCAGACCCACATGGATTCCAAGGGCCAGCTTTGGTAGCTGGCTGCGCTCAGCACACACACACCAATAGGATGCCATGGAGGGTGACTCCTGGGTCATACCAGGCAACTGCTATACAGAAGGACTGCAGCCCCCCGCTACCTCCAAGGAGCCACGCCAGGCAGTGGGGCTAGGGGCACTGACAACTGCAGGCCAACGAGCTCTGCGTTGGGTGAGTGGCTGCCAGCCATCCTGCTCCTCTCACTAAGCCTAGAGATACCCCAGATCCTCCCGGAGGGACACATTACCTCTCTCCACTCTGGGTTTACAGAGCTCCGTCCCCTCTTGGGTGAGATTCCCACAAAATTCTTGGACCATATTTGTTTATCCAGAAGTATCTTCCTGGAATTTTTGAAGAACTCACGGATGAAACTACCCAAAGACCATTTCTATATCTTGGACAGAACTGCAGCTGAAAACACTGTCCATAAACCAACGTGTTCTCCTGTCTTTAAAAAAATAAATAAATAACTCTCCCTCCTTGTCCCACCTCTCTCTACAACTTCCTCTCTTTCTTTCTTCTTCCTTTCACACCCAAACTTCTTTTAATGAACTGTCCCCACTCCTCTCTCTCCTCACCTTCCCTCTCATGCTTAAATCCACTAGCTCTGGCTTCAATGCCACCACTACCATTGCCACCACCTCCCACTGAAATTGTTCCTGCAAGAGTCATCAGTGACTTCCTTGTTGCTAAATGCCAAAGATGTTTTTCAGTCCTTATCTTTGCTGACCTTTTAGTGGCACTTGGCCTAGCTGGCCTTCTTGAAATCCCAATGGCCGGTTTCGACAGCTGGCTTCCGTGGGCCTTCATAACACTACACTTGTTTGTGTATCCATCTGCCTTTGCTGATTATTTTTCCTCCACCAGGCCATGAGATGTTCAAGTTCTCAGGGTCCAGTCTGAGTCCTCTTCCCATTCCGTCTCTCCCTGGGGCTTTCAGGCAGCCTCCTGACTTTGCCTATATTCTATAGACCGATGACTCCAAAACTTGATCTCAGTTGCCGGCTGTCTCCTGGTAGCAGAACCATGTGCTACCAGACATTTGTTCTGGGCTATTCTTTAGGATCTCAAGAACAACCTTTCTACACCGAACTCTTTATTTTCCCCTAATAAAACCTGCCTCTCCTCCTGGGTTCCCCATCTAATGAATGCCCATCAACCACCCTGTGTCACCCAAGCATGGAGCCTGGGCATGACTCTAGACTCATGCCTCCTTTACCCCCCACATCCCATCAATTCTAGAAGCTGAAGACACACTCTGTTTTTTCTCTCTCTCTCTTTTCCCCCAAGCTGCCCACTTTTCTCCAAGCAGAGGCTCACTCTAGTCTATGTCATCATCATTCTTCACCCAGGTTCCTGGGTCTCACCGCTTGTAGTTTTGGTCTCCCCTCCAGTTCAAGCTAAAGTCATCTTTCCAAAGCCCAGTTGATCATATCCAGCCCTTCAAGGGCTCCCACTGTCTTCAGGCCAAAGTGTAACTGCTCTTCAGAGGCTCCCACTTCTCTCTCCAGCCTTCTCCCTCCCCATTCACCCCGGCCCTCTGCACAGAGGCCATGGCTGATGTGACATCCTCTGTCCCCGAACAGTCTTCACCCCTCACCTTCCACCTAATTTCTTTTTTTGTTTTTGAAATGGGGTCTCGCTCTGTCACCCAAGGTGGAGTGCAGTGGCATGATCTTGGCTCACTGCAACCCCCACTTCCTGGGTTCAAGTAATTCTCCCACCTCAGCCTCCCGAGTAACTGGGATTACAGGTGCCCGCCACCACGCCCGGCTAATGTTTTGTATTTTTAGTAGAGATGGGCTTTCACCATGTTGGCCAGGCTGGTCTGGAACTCCTGGTCTCAAGTGATCTGCCCATGTCAGCCTCCTAAAGCGCTGGGTTTACAGGCATGAGCCACTGCGCCCAGCTGACCTCTACCCAATTTCTATGAGTGTTTCAAATCTTGGCTGAGTGTCACTTTCCCTAGGAAACTATCTCCCCCCTCAACTGCCCCCAGTTCTGGGTTAGATGTCCTTCCAATTACCCACAAAATAACTTGTTTTCCCCTTAAACCACTACTTATTAAATTCTCTCAACAAACATTTTTGGAAACCTCCCTGATATGTGGAAAACCAACAATAGCAAGAGAAACCAGACCCCTGTCTACACAGGGAATAGAGTCAAGCAGGAAACACAGATATTAAAACAACAAAGACCAAAGAGGGGGCAGGAGGAGGGAGAGGTAGGAATGGGAGGAGAAATATAAAAGAAAAAAACAGAAACAGCAAAGAGCACAAATGCTTCTGCTCACAAGGCATCAGCTGATGAGACCAACATCTTGCATACTTCCTCTGTTTGCGGAATGAATGAATTTATGTTACCCAATATTCTTTAGATAAGGCCCTAGGTGATAAATTCCTTCTACAACTTTGTGCCAGAGGGGGAAACTTTGCCCTCACTGAACACTTGTTTCTTTCAATTAAACAAAGAGACTAAGAAAGCTGTCATATTGCTCTTTTTGTCTTGTCTGCCAAAAAGTTCAGGGCCAAATTTAGACCTCAGTCACAAGGAAGTATGTAATTTCTGGCTTCTGTCACCATCTCTCCTTATCTAGCTAGTTTCTCTTTCATCTTTTTTTTTTTTTTTTTTTTTGAGTGGGGTTCTTCCTCTGTCACCCAGGCTGGATTGCAATGGTGCAATCATGGCTCACTAGAGCTTCGAATTCCTAGACTCAACAGATCCTTCCACCCCAGCCTCCCAAGTTGTTGGGACTACAGGTGCATGCCACCACGCCCAGCTAATTTTTTATTTTATTTTATGTTACTTTTTAGAGACAGAGTTTCACTATGTTGGCCAGGCTGGGCTTGAACTCCTGGCCTCAAGCTATCCTCCTGCCTCGCCCTCCCAAAACACTAGGATGATAGGAGTAAGCCACAATGCCTGGTCTCTTTTATCTTTAATTTGTATACCCCTGTATACCTGTATATACCCCTGTATACACAAATATGTTTTTACCTTAACCCCTACCTGCCAATCCCTCATGGAAGCAGGTGGAACAGAGGCTCGACATGCAGTGACCCCTTCCCGACTGGCCCCAGCAGGAGATGGCACCCTTGTCCCAGCCCAGTGCCTCCAGAGCAGCACTCACTCTGCAGTCTGAGGCCTCCTCCTGCCTCCACCCCTAGCCAGCCACAGAGTTCAAGGACATGAGCAGCCCTGGCTGTACCTCCCTCCTCCGGGGTGGTAGATGTGCTATTTAAAGAGGCCAGACCTCCAGAGCCTTAACAAAAAGCAGAATGAGAGAAAGAAACATCATATAAGGGATAGGCTGGGGCAGGGGTAAGCCTAGGTCAGGGCAGGGAGCTTCTAGGTGAGACTCACCGTCAAGCCGCTCTTCCCTTCATCACTGCTTGAAGCAGAGGGGCTAAAGGAGCTGATGCCCAAGAGATGTCAGGAATGCCTTCTGATGCATCTAAGACTAGGGACCTAGTCTGACCCTCAGACCAACAGTTTTACACAAACAGAGTGTATTAAGCAGTTTTTGCACTGCTATAAAGAAATACCTGAGACTGGGTAATTTATAAAGGAAAGAGGTTTAACTGGCTCACAGTTCTGCTGGCTATACAGGAACCATGGCCCCGGCATCTGCTGGGCTTCTGAGGAGGCCTAGGGAAGCTGACAATGATGGTAGAAGGTGAAGGGGGAGCAGGCAGTTCATGTGGCGAAAGCAGGAGCAAGAGAACGGGTTGGGGAGATGCCACACACTTTTAAATACCCAGATCTCTCAAGAGCTCACTCACTATCATGAAGACAGCACCATGAGAGATCCACCCCCATAATCCAAACACCTCCCCCCAGGCCCCACCTCCAGCATCAGGGATTACAATTCAACATGAGACTTGAGCAGGGACAAACATCCAAACCGGGTTGTGAGCAACTCTGTCTCAGGGATGAGATCACGAGGCTGTCTCCAACATGCCCTACGGCCCGCCTCTGCTATACTGCTCCTCTGTAGCCCAGCTGCCCATATAAAAGTCCGTCACTTGGTGAGTGCCTTCTGGGAATCCCTAGAGTGCACAGCTGTCACTACAAAACAGATGCAATCACTGCTCCAATTAGATAGGGATTCTCTCTGAATATAATCCCTTGCCGGTGTATGACATTTTTACAAAATACTCTCATGCACTTGCTTTTCTGTAAACTGACTCCCGTAACCAACCCTGTGATGTTAGCAGGGTATATATCATTCCCATTTTACAGATGGGAAAACAGGCTGGAAGAGGCTAAGTGACTTGCCCAAGACTAAATCCCAGGACTTCTTTCTGAGAGCAGGGCCATGTCCAGCTTATGTGCTTGTAATGCCACTGCCTGCCCGGGGCAGGCACACAGAGGTGTGTGTGCTCAATAGGATGTGGAGTTAAAGCATTCACCTCCCACACTCCCCCAGCAAACTTTGCTGCCTTCTCTGATGAAAGCCAAAACGCTGCATCAGAAAATGCATCCATACAAATGCCATTGGCAGCCTTGGCAGCTCTCTGCCTGACCTCAACCACACGTAAGGGTCTTAGCACCAAGCCATGGTTGGGGTGGAAAAGTCACCTTTGAGATGCTCCGGCTCAACCTGTGATCAAGGTCAAAGTCAGAATTACAAAGCATGAGAGCTGGAAGGGAGCTTACAGATCATCTAGTGACCCAGTTTGGTGTCTGCCTCGTCCTGGCCGGCATAGTCCATTCATCCTAATTTGGGTAGCAGAGCTGGGTCATGAACCCCTTTGCCTGCCAGACCAGTGGTCTTTCTTGGTGGTGGCATATTGCTCCAAACATCACTGGCTCTTATGTTGTCACTAAACAGCACTAAAGGCTGTCTGGGACCAGCAATGGGATGTGTCTGCCATAGAGGAACAAATAGTAGGATCTTTCTACGCCTTCCTTTTTGCCCCCACAGGACCCTTTACTGAAGTGACACCTGGTACCTGTGTGTGCCCAGCACCCTTTCCTCTGCCATCTGGTAAAAACACACTGCTGCTCCTTTGAGAGAACGACCTTCCCCCACTTTATTTGTGCCTGGTTTGTATATTTCAGGTCCTTCTGCCCCTTCAACACAGGGCTGGACACATGACACAGACCAGCCAGTCACAATACTCCATCTCAGAGATGCACACGTGGCCTAACCAGGGCCAAAGACTTCTCTAAGACTTTGGTGTATGCTTCCTAGTGTGAGAGAGGGTCTCTCTTCCTCCAGTGACAGCAATAAAGACCGGAGAAGCCTGGAACTGCTGAAGCCACCTTCTCCTTTTTTTTTTTTTTTTTTTTTTTTTTTTTTTTGAGATGGAGTTTTCACTCTTATCGCCCAGGCTGGAGTGCAGTGGCTCAATCTTGGCTCACTCCATCCTCTGCCTCCCAGGTTCAAGTAATTCTCCTGCCTCAGCCTCCTGAGTAGCTGGGTCTACAGACACACACCACCATGCCCAGCTAATTTTTGTATTTTTAGTAGAGACAGGGTTTCACTATGTTGACCAGGCTGGTCTCAAACTCCTGACCTCAGGTGATCTGCCCGCCTCAGCCTCCCAAAGTGCTGGGATTACAGGCGTGAACCACCTTGCCCAGCCTGCTGAAGCCATCTTACCTAAATGCATTAAAAAAGTCAACTGCAGGATGAAGCCAACACACTGAAAAGCCAGGCCAAGAGGACAAAAGAGAATCACAGCCATGAAATCATCATCTGAGTTCTGACTCCAGTTGTACATAGTCAGACAGCTCTGAGGCTTCCCAGCTATGTGAGCCCAACAATTCCTTTTTAGCTTGGGCTTGTTTGAGAAGTGTTTCTGATGCTTGCAACTAAAAGAGTGCTAATACAATGCTTTATTGCTCTAATTGGTTAACATAGGTGATCAGTTGCATTACTGGCCCCAATTCTTTACCCTTTTCCTATATCAACACACTTTGTCATGTAACTTTCGGATTTTTCCCATTAAGGAGGAGCATATTTACCGACCTTTGATTTTTCAGCTGAGTCATGTAACTTACTTTGGCCAATAGAATAATGCAGAAGCCACAGCATGCCCGGTCCAGGCCTAGGCCTTAAGCAGCCTGGCTTGATTCTGCGCACGCTGGTGAACTTCTGCTCATGAGGAGGACATGCTCTGGCTGGCCTGCCAGTCTAGGAGAACGAAAGGCACACGGAGAAGACCTGCCCCAGCCAAGCCACCCCATCTGTGCCCAGCCTAGATCAACCAACCTCCAGCCAATTCTCAGAAGCATGAACAAAATAAGCACTTATTCTTTTTTTTTCTTTTTTCTTTTTTTTTTTTTGGAGACAAGGTCTCACTCCGTTGCCCAGGCTGGAGTACAGTGGCACCAGCGTAGCTCGTTGCAGCCTTGAACTCCTGGGCTCCAGCGATCCTCCTTCCTCAGCCTCCAGAGTAGCTAGGACTGTAGGCACATGCCACCATGCTAGGCTAATATATTTTACATATATATATGTATATATTATATATTATAAATATATATTTTATATATACGTATTTTAGAGATGGAGTCTTGCTATGTTGCCCAGCTTTGTCTTGAATTCCTGGACTCAAGTGATTCTCTCACCTTGGCCTCCCAAAGTGCTGGGATTACAGGTGGGAGACACTGTACTTGGCCAGCACTTAACTTTTTTTTTTTTTTTTTTTTTGAGATGGAGTCTCGCTCTGTCACCCAAGCTGGAGTGCGATGGTGTGATCTCAGCTCACTGCCTCCTCCACCTCCCAGGTTCTAGTTATTCTGATGCCTCAGCCTCCTGAGTAGCTGGGATTACAGGCATGCGCCACCAAGTCCAGCTAATTTTTGTATTTTTAGTAGAGACGGGGTTTCACCATGTTGGCCAGGCTGGTCTTGAACTCCTGACCTCAAGTGATCCACCCGCCTCGGCCTCCCAAAGTGCTGGAATTCCAGGTATGAGCCACCGAACCTAGCCCGCCAGCACTTACTCTTGAACTTCTTCTTGAGGTTGTTTACTGTGCTGCATAACTGATCAATGCAACATATCTGTCACTCCTACCCTTTGGGCTCCTTGAAGGCAGGAACCGGTGTCTTACACATTGCTATCTCCCCAGTGATGAGCACAGCTGCTGGCCATGAAAGCAAAGAAGGAGGGAGGGAAGAGAGGGGACAGAGGGAAGAGGGGGACTCCCAGTTCTCTGGCACCTTTCTACCAGGTTTGACGTTCTGATTTCAGTTAAGGAGGGACCCACCCATACACTGATGGTGAAACTCTGTTGCTGATACATATTATTTACTTTGGAGATTCTGCTTAGGGGCTACGCTAATACTGGGGGGCTGATTTCTAAGAACGTATCCCATATGCCACTTTCCAGGCTGTGGCACCAAAGCTCTCAAATGCCCACTCACCAGCCTGCAACTTGAGGGAGGCCATAAAGCCATCTTTGTCCATTTCTGCCCCCGTGATAGTCAGGCAGGATTAGGCTGGTGAATACCTGAGCACACAGTACCACAGCAAACCTGCCACAAAAGCCTGCTAATCACACCCAGGTGACACTTGCCATTCACCAATGCAAGGCATTTTAAAGTGTCTCATTAAAATAGGGAGAAGGATTAAGAGGCCCCTTTCTTGATTAATGACTTTCTCTGCCTGAGAGATATAATCCTATCTATAACCCCAAATAACTAGAAGCAAAATTAGATTTCTACCATGAGATCATTCAGGGCACGTGTTGCACTGTGCCCCTAAATCTTATTTTCTTTACATATTTTATCCAGCTTAAGGGCATAAGATATTCTGAGCCCCAAAACCAGAACTGTTTTGCAATAGGTAGCAGCAGTGACAGAAGGGGATTTCCCTGGCTTTTCTAAGGCACTAATGAGTTTATATGTTGAAAAGAACAACCAATCTCCCTTAGGGAAAACACATATGGATGCATATGGAATATCTAGAGCACTCATCTCCTCAGATCCTTTTAGGGAAACAGGCAGCCATCAGTAAATCAAAAATAAAAGCTTCTTCTATTGACTCATTGATTTCCTTCTCTGAATCTGCTATTGTGCAAAAATTCAGAGGGTCATGAACTATTCAAACTGGAAGGGACTTTTAAGACCCTTAGTCACCCAAGCACAGTGGCACGCCCCCTGCAATCTCAACACTTGGGAGGCCGAGATGGTCAGATTGCTTGAGCTCAGGAGTTTGAGACCAGGCTGGGCAACATGGTGAAACTCTGTTCCTACAAAAATACAAAAAAACAAAACAAACAAACAAACAAAAAAAACAATTCGCCAGGGGTGGTAGTGTATACCTATAGTCCCAGCTACTCAGGGGGCTGGGGTGGGAGGATCACTTGCACCCAGGAGGTCAAGGCTGCAGTGAGCAGTGACTGTGCCACTGCATTCACAGAGTGAGGACCCTGTCTCAAATAAAAAAAAAATCTTAGTCAAACCCCATAACCCGACAGATGAACAAAGTGATGCCTAGATAGAGGAGAGGACTTACTCAGAATTACCCACTGGTCATGATGGCACCCACTGGTCATGATATCACCCACACATGCATGTGCATGTGTACACACACACTCTGTCTCTCTTTCGCTCAAAAAGGCTCTCACCCTGTCGCCCAGGCTGGGATACAGAGCCATGATCATAGCTCCCAGCAGCCTCAAACTCCTAGGCTCAAGTGACCCTCCTGCCTCAACCTTCTGAGTAGCTTGGACTACAGGTGTGTGCCACCACACCTGGATAATTTTTTTAATTTTTTTTTTTTTTTGAGACGGGGTCTCGCTCTGTTGCCCAGGCTGGAGTTCAATGGCGTGATCATGACTCACTGTGGCCTCCACCTCCCAGGTTCAAGCAATCTTCCCACCTCAGCCTCCGAAGTAGCTGGGACTACAGGTATGCAACACTATGCCTGACTAATTTTCAAATTTTTTTTGTAGAGATGGGGTCTCACTATGTTGCCCAGGCTGGTCTTGAACTCCTGGGCTCCAGTGATCCACCCACATCAGCCTCACCAAAGTGCTAGAATTACAGGCATGAGCCACTGCACCTGGCCTACAACACTCTTTGCATAGAGAGGTGCTTTCACAAGGTTCTGACTTGTGGGAAGGAATTACATGAGAGAGAAGGGTACTGGGATGGATCCTGGCAGAGTCTGTCTCTTCAGCTACCCCAACCATTCTGTAGACTGGTTAGATTTCTTTGAGATGGAGTCTTGCTCTATTGCCCAGGCTGGAATGCAATGGCACGATCTTGGCTCACTGCAACCTCCACCTCCCAGGTTCAAGCGATTCTCCTGCCTCAGCTTCCCGAGTAGCTGGGATTACAGGCACCTGCCACTATGCCCGGCTAATTTTTGTATTTTTAGTAGAGGCGGGGTTTCACCATGCTGGCCAGGCTGGTCTCGAACTCCCAACCTCAGGCATTCCACCCACCTTGTCCTCCCAAAGTGCTGGGATTACAGGCGTGAGCCACGGCGCTGGGCCCTAAATTCCTTAATAGATTATTTCTATCTAAACCAGATTAAATTGTGTTTGTCTATAGAAGAACTGATATGGTTTGCATCTGTATCCCCACCAAATCTCATGTTGAAATGTAATCCCCAGTGTTGGAGGTGGGGCCTGGTAGAAGGTGTTTGGATCATGGGAGCAAATCCCTTGCGAATGGCTTAGCACCATCTCCTTGATGATGAGTGAGTTCATGCCAGATCCGGTTGTTTAAAAGTGTGTGATGCTCCCACACACTCTCTCTCATTCCTGCTCTGGCCATGCGATGTACCTGCTTCCCCTTTGCCTTCTGCCATGATTGGAAGCTCCCTGAGGCCTCCCCGGAAGCCAAGCAGGTGCCAGGGCCGTACTTCCTATACAGCCTGCAGAACCATAGCCAATTAAACCTCTTTTCTTGTTAAATTACCCAGCCTCTGGTATTTCTTTATAGCAATGTGAGAACGGCCTAAGATGAGAACTCTAATCAGTAATAAGGAAACATGAATGATATAAAATAAATATCAGGGTTCAGCTATTTCTGTAATCCAGACTGCTCCATGCACAAGCAGTTCAGATTAGACATGTTTGATCATATACAGGGGTATTGTGTGAAATGGATACCTAGAGATTTAATACTATTTACACAAGGAAGTAGAAATGTGCTACTTTCAATTTGTGTTAGTATTTGATGGATCATACAATCATGTTTATTTCAATATGATTTTCAGAAGAAAGCATAAAATGTTTAGACACCTGAGTTTAAGAGAGGTAAATGGGCTTTAATGACCTACAATTGGGAGTGAAGTCCAGAGAAGCACCAATTCAAAACCGAGTTACCCACATGAGCAGCCATTTCCTGGATGCAGGAAGGAGTGGCCCCCACTGTGTAGAACACAGTTGTTTGTCTGACATGCGAGTTTCTCAGTCTTCCTTCTTCTGCTATTTACCTCCACACCTGGGACTTGTGACCCATTATAGTATTTAGTTCTCTTAAAAACTGGGTAGGGTTGGTCCAAAGGAAGCCATGATGCCCAGGCTGGACCAATAAGTCCCCGCACCCAACCCCTAGACTTACTAATTTGGAGCTAAAGAACCTGGTGCTAGAAGAACACTGGTGAGTCTGTCCATAGCCACTTGCCCTGAAACATGGAGAAAAGGGCCTGTTTCAGCTGGAGAGAATGTGCCAACCAGAGACAAGATGGCACATGGGATATTTTGTGCGCACCCAATACATACAAGGCTCTCCGAAGTGCCCTGATTCCAGTGCACTTTCACGGAGATTATGGGCTGGGAAGGAGTCAGCAGTCCACAGCTCATTTCAAGGAAGAAAGTGATGGGTACAGTGATTAGAGGAGAAAACAAACCCCCCACAGGGGCCCAGAGGAGAGAAAACATTCACCTGGAAGATGGATGAAGGCTTTATGAAGGAAGGAACTCAAAAACCTTGGGCATAATTTCTGAGTACAGCAGGAGTCACAGAAGATGTATGAGGTGTGCTATGATCAAAATTGTGCTTTACAGAAATACCTATGATGACATCATGTGTAGAATAGCGGGCCTAGAAAGAACAAGGCTATTATAAGCCAGTGTTGAGGAAAATTTGGTCTAGGATAGTGCAGGGAAAGAAGGCGATGAAGGAATACTCTGGAGTGAAGGTTATAGAAGAGCTTCAAGGGCAGAAACACAATAGCACTCTGGGTAGGAAGACAGAGCAAATGTGTGCATGAAGATGGCAGAGCAGTGTTCCTTGTCCTTTGGCTAACGGGTGGGAGCGTGAAGAAGAAATGCATTGTGTGCATATCGCATAGCACTGATCAAAGAGAAATCTATTGCATTGGAGGATAAATGCCAATCAAGATTAGTGAGTAAAAGGATGCATGAAGTCACAGAATTTAGAGAGAACATGGAGGTAATCAAAACATTGTGGAAAAGTGGATAAGGAGAGAAAGATGGCAATATGTTCTGATTTTTGCAATCACAACAGTGAGTTTAAAGCAGAAAGTAGATGGAATCTGACCACATAAAACCCTCTTGCCTGAAACTACTAAAAGCTGGACAAAAATATTTGAAACTACAGTTGTCAAGAGGCTGAACACTAGGCAATAAAAGATTGTGATCCCAGAGAGTCATAAAACAGACCAGATGAACCTTACAATTGCCCTGGCTTGTTACCTTGGGACAGTTTCCAGATTGCAGCACAAAGAGGGAGAATCAGGCAGCACCTGGGAGAATTTCCGAGTTTGAGGGGACAGAGCTGAGAGTCCAGGGAGGTCACAGCAGTTGGAATTCACAGGACAATGTACCAGAAAGGAGAGAGGACAGTAAACTCCAGATTTCTGAAAAGTCCTCAAATGTTTAGAGACTAAATGATACATTCCTGAATAACTCCTAGGTCTAAGAAGAAATCATAAGGGAAATAGAAAGTATTTTGTAGTTATTTAAAATGAAATATAGGCCGGGCGTGGTGGCTCACGCCTGTAATCCCAGTACTTTGGGAGGTCGAGGTAGGTGGATCATCTAAGGTCAGGAGTTCAAGACAAGCCTGGCCAACACGGCGAAACCCCATCTCTACTAAAAATACAAAACTTAGCCAGGCATGGTGGTGTGCGCCTGTAATCCCAGCTACTCGGGAGGCTGAGGCACGAGAATTGCTTGAACCCAGGAGGCGGAGGTTGCAGTGAGCCAAGATCACGCCACTGTACTCCAGCCAGGGTGACAGAGTGAGACTTTGTCTCCAAAAAATAAATAATAAAAATAAAATGAAATATAACATGTAAAAATGAGTTAGGTGCCACTAAAGTAGCAGTATTTAGGGAAAAAATTTACAGAACTAAATGCCTATATTGAAAAAGAAAAAAAGTCTCAAATTGATGACCTCACCTTTCACCTGAAGAAAGTAGATGAAAAAGAGCAAACTAAACCTAAAGTAAGTAGAAAAAAGAAAAGATGAAAAGTCAAAGAATAATTCCTGGCTCAGGTGGTTTCACTGGTGAATTCCACCAATAATGCAAGGAAGAAATAACACTTATTCTATACAAACTCTTTCAGAAAATTACAGAGGAGAAAACACTTCCCAATTCATTTTCCAAGGCCAGCATTATCTTGATACCAAAGCTTAACAGATATGACAAGAAAATATACCAAAGAGCAACAGCCATTCATGAACATAGACACGAATATCCTAAACAAAATTTAACCAATCAGTTACAACAATATATAAAGAGGATGTGCATCCTGATCAAGCGGGATTTATCCTAGAAATTGGCTTAATATCCAAGATTGGCTTAACATTCAAAAGTCAATCAATATAATTCATCATATTATAAAGTAAAAATTGAAAAACCTCAATAGACTCAGAAATTTGACAAAATCTAACATCCTTCTCTGTGCCACATATTTCAAGGAAAAAAAAGAAAAAATCTAACATCCATTCTTAATTAAAAGAAAACTCCCTAGGAATATAGGGAACTTCCTCAACCTTAAAAGGGTGAGCCAGTTCCAATTACTTGACAGCTCAGGAGGCTGAGGCAGGAGATCACTTGAGCTCAGAAGGATGAAGCTTTTGCTCTCCTCCCGGGCCCTGGTTCAGCACTGTAAGAAGACATTTATGTTGGCAGAGGGCAGCTGAGCAGAGTTTGTGCTTTTTTTTTTTGAGATGGAGTTTCACTCTTGTTGCCCAGGCTGGAGTGCAGTGGTGCCATCTCGACTCACTGCAACCTTCCCCTCTCGAGTTGAAGCAATTCCCATGCCTCAGCCTCCTGAGTAGCTGGGATTACAGGTGTGTGCTACCACTCCCGGCTAGTTTTTGTATTTTTAGTAGAGACGGGGTTTCACCATATTGGCCAGGCTGGTCTCGAACTCTTGACCTCAGGTGACCCACTCGCCTCAGCCTCCTAAAGTGCTGAAATTACAGATGTGAGCCACTGCACCTGGCCAAACTTGTGTTTGTTTAAAAAAAAAAAAAAAAAGGTTTGACTGAGACTAAACTGCCCTAGGTACCTCTTCCTATGTTCATGTTTTAATGGGGGGAAAAAAGCTCATGAAAATGTAAAAAAATGGTCACAGGGACCTGGCTGGCCCCACCCAGAAGGTGGGGGCTGGGGGAGTTGCCAGTAAGGAACTTGGAAGGGGTTGTGAAGAACAGAGAGGGCTAGAATTGGGCGGTGTGGAGCCTGTGTTCTCTAAGACTTCAGGCCCCACAGACCTGTTGAGTGCCTCATTGATGTGACAGTGGCCCAGAAGATAGTACCCCAAATGTTTAGGGGTCCACACAGTCCACCTCTCCCATATGATGCCATTCTGCATAGAAAGGAGCTCTCTAGGGAGAGGGGCAGGCGAAACACCTGTGTTTCTAAACAGGGTTTTGAAACCCCAGCTGGTCTCCTTTCCACCTCCCACCACCACTCCCAAGACCCTCCCCAGATGACTAAAGTCCAGGCCCGCCAGAGAACAGGGTCCAAGACAACCATACCATGTCTCTCTGCCGTGCACAAGAGAAGTCCCTGTCATCTCTGTGCTTTCACAGTGCTTGCAGGAAAGCTGCTCAGAGCACAGCCCTGTGCTGTCCCATCCAGCCTGGTCACACCCACTGGGCTGCCTGCACCAACAATGATGGTAATAATCAGAGCTGTGACATTATTTATTAATGGCAGTGACATGTATTAATTTCTTACTCTGAACCAAGCCCTTCTATAGGCATTTTGCAGCATTTTCCCATTTGCTCCTCATTACAAATCTCTAGGGGTGCTCTTATTATCTCTACTGCATAGATGGGAAAACAAGTCTCAGAGGTTAGATGGCTTTTCCCAAGCCGCATGGCTAATGCAAGTTCATATGGGACACCTGATTTAAATCTAGGTTATTAAGATCCAGGGGGAGATACCTGACTCCAGAAGCCATGCCTTGCTCATATTCATTTCAGACAAGATACAGAACAAGGGTAACAAAGGGCACCTTCAAAAGCCCACCCAAAGTCAACAGGGTTAAAAACAGCAACTGCCGCTATAGAGGGTAAATGACCTATTTGATATCCACTTAACACTAAATCAGTGTTGAATTCAGCCCTCTATTTTGGGCTGTAGTATGGGTTTTGTACTTTCGCCAGAACTGTCTATACCCTACCCATCACTGGAAATCAGGATTTTTCACATCCCAGGACACAGGATTTTCGGTACTACAACGGGACAGTCCCAGGCAAACCTGGATGGTTGGTCACTGTAAGTTTTTCAACCTCATCCTGGACATAGCTGAAAGGCCAGACACGGTGGTGGCCAGATTAAGTCAAGCACACTCCATGGTCTCATTCCCAAGCAGTCACTGAAAGGGTGACATGGAGCCTTAGTTCAGCAAGCCCCGGCTTTCTTTCCTTAACATCCGCTCCTCAGAGTGTTAACAGAATTTCCTCTGGCCTTTTCCTGCAAAGGCCTATGAACTCAATACCCAGCAGATTGTGTGCAGCAGTTCATAATTAATTTATGCCGCCTGAAATGTCCCACTAGGTCAGTATCGCTCTTCACCCAGTTAATGAAAGGATTGATCTTAAGAACACCTTTGATCATTAAAAGCATGATTAAGACTCCCTCCCTATTATCCTACTCTAGGAATGAGCAATGAGTCTTCCCACAGCAGAATGCCGCTGGTTCTCCCAATAAATGCACTTGTTTCAATCTTGTGTTTAATTAGTCTCTTTCTTCAGATGAAATAATTGTGTCCCTGCTCTGGATTTCATTCATAAGATCACTTAAAATATGGCAGGCTCTTTATTGACTCTCTTATTTATTGTGGGGCCGTATGGTGCACTCAGAGCCAAGCAACGGTGTGTTAGACCTGAACTCAGCAGGGACATGGGGAAAAGCCAACGTGCCTGAACCTGAGTCAGGCAGCCAACTGGCGTTTAATTGACCACTTACTATGTATCACAAACCA
The DNA here is from genome assembly GCF_009828535.3 of Hylobates moloch. Lineage (NCBI taxonomy): Eukaryota > Metazoa > Chordata > Mammalia > Primates > Hylobatidae > Hylobates > Hylobates moloch. Next base: position 14,566,810 of record NW_026652278.1, on the reverse strand, counting down.
GCCAAGGGATACAGAAACGAGCAAGAGGCACAGATGCTACACTTAAGGCAGTTTCTCAGCCTCAGCACCGTTGACCTTCAAGGCAGGATCATTCCTGTTTGTGGGGCTGTCCTGTGCATGGCAGGATGTGTAGCAGCATCTCTAGCCCCTACCCACTAGATGCAGGAGCACTGTCCCTCACCCCTCTCCCACCCCAAGATGTGACAATTGAACTTATCTGTAGACATTGCCAAATATCCCCGGGGGGACAGAATTACTCTCAGGTTAAAAATCGCTGCCTTAAGGTGTTTGCAATCTGGAAAAGCAACTAAGACAAGTACACAATTTTTGTGTGCTTGTGGTGGAGGACATCGTGGGGCAGTAATGAAGGAAATGTGCTGGCTGCAAACTCCTGTGGCGTCAGAGGCCAGCGATGGGAACGCCGGGAAGGCGGTGAGGATGTGGCTAACTGGAAAGGACAACTCTGTCCCCAGCTCGGTCCAGCCAAGTATTACCAGATACTATGATATACTTAGGGAATTCTGAAATCTGGACTTTTTTGTGAAATCTCCCAGTTTCTAAATTTCTCACCCAATTGAAAAATATTTTAAACACAATATATATTGAAATTAATTAATTAAAAGATTGAGGGTCGTATTCAGCCAGATGCCCCTGCTTTATCAAAAACTGGGCAGCCTGGGAGGATTCTGGGCATTACCTCCAGCTCACCTCCCAACCCTGGGCGTCGAGGCCCATTTCTAGAAAATGAGTGGTTGTCCATATTTGTTTGCTCTTGAACAGTGGTTCTAGATCCTGGGTGCACATTTGAATCACCTGGAGATATTAAAAAAGCTCATCAGTGCACTGACCCCCTCCCAGGCCAATTAAGCTGTAAGCACAGGGTTGGGGCCCAGGTGTCCATGTTTGTAAAAAATTCTCCCCAGGTGATTTGAACATTCAGTCAGGCTGGAGAAACACTGGTGTAAAAGAAGGAAACCAACAAAGGCCCATCTCCAGGTTGATTAAGGTTCAGGACTCTAACCTCAGGCAAACATGGGGTCTGGGAGAAACTTAACCTGGGCCTCAGGGTCTCTAGCTGTTAAATGGAGATAAAAACACTACATCCTTTATTGAATTGGTGTTAAGAAAAAAAAAAGTGGTTTTTTTTTTTCTCTCAAAGTGGGGCCCAGGCTTTAGGTTTTTTTGTTTTGTTTTGTTTTGTTTCCAGACGTTACTAATGAGCAGCCAGGATTGAGAAACAGTAAGTAGGTTCCTGTTGGCTCTAACATGCTGGGAATTTCCTTAAGTGGGAAGAGCAAATGAGTATTGAACACCCACTAAGGCTGGGGCCTAGATGCCCCGTTGGGATCCCTCAAAAAGAATTGGAGAGAAACAGCCAGATGCTGACATTACACAACATAAACTCCAAGAAGACACACACCCTAAAACCCCCTACATGCACAATAATTAGCTGCTAGGATTAAGAAGTACCTTGAACATCATTCTAAAAGACATGGCTTGTGAAGGCTACCTCTGCTAACGTGAAGGGTCTTCCACCAAGAAAATTCAAAGAGCCCTAATGTCTAAGCACTGAGCATCTTGAGGCATCTGATCCAGTGTCATCCTGGTAATATTTCCATTATTCACCTGAACTTCTGTTAATGAGGTGGCTAACTATGAGGGTTCCATTTGGGACACACACATTTATCATTTGATTAGGAAAGATTACCTATTTTTAGATAAAACATATATATCCTAACAGGGATGGACAGTTATAAATAACTTGTAAAACTCTAGCTGACGCCCAAAACATCATGATTTAGGCTAAAAGAAAAAGCCTTTCTGATCACTGTCCTTTTGTGTTCCCCAGCACATTTTTCATGTTTACTTGCTGTCACCCCAGATAAGTGATCGCCTTGGCTATATCCCATTTCCTCACTAGCTAAGGCGGGAGGAAGAATTGTCACAATGTAATAGGCAAGATCAAGGTGCAAGGGAGGAGAGGCAGAGGTTTGAGACCTTGGCCCTGCAATCAGTTAATTAGCCCACCTCCAATTCATGTCTGACAGTTATTGGGGGAGCTACAGAAATGGCTTCAAGTTAGACTTTTACTCAAGCTGTCAGGTGGAAGAAGGGCTCAGAAGCCCAACGAAGGAAGTCAAATCTTTCCTTCCACATTGAAGTGGATGCCTGGCCCTTTCATGAGGTCCCTTCCTTCCCTGGCCCTTGAAGCAACTCAAGGGGATTCTAACATGAAAAGAATAGACATTTCTAACGACCATAGCTGGAAACTTTTTAGCAAAAAAAAATGTAGTATTGGATTAGAACCCAAAGTATGAATAAATGTCCATGAGTCCAGAGGAGACTTCCACACTGGGGAAGATAAAGTAGACATAATTTTCCCAACTTCTTCCACTAAATACAACTAAAACTCCTAAACATTATGTATAAAGCACATATAAGAAGAATTTGAAAAGTGAAGAGAGGAAGGGAGATTAGCTAGGGACCCCAAGATCCAAGAAATTACACAGTGGTGAGTTTCTTGGGTTTTCTTTTTGCCTCATACATTCCATCCTTGAAGGGGAAGCAACCAGCAACACAGAAGTGCCAACAAATGCAAACAAACAAAAAGTCCCAACAAAAGCCTACCCTCTCCAGCCAAAGGCCATGAAAGAACCCATCTAGCAAGACAAAAAACTTGTGGCCAACAGCCACACTACTCCATACCATAGTAAAAATGATGGTCCCACCCCTATAATGTCAGCAAAGGCCAACCGGGGAACCTGAATTTCCACTTTCATTAGGCTGTAATGAGGTGTCCCATTACCCCAGCCCAAGTGGTACCACAGGAGGCCAACTAGGGAGCCAAGACTTTTATCTATCCCTACCAGGTGGTAATGAGCCCTCACGTCTGCCCACCGGTGACGACCAGATGGGGTACCAGATCTCCCATCCATCAGTAATAAGGAACCCTCCACCTCAGATGTCAATGGATGCTAAGTGGAAAACCTGGATTTCCACCCCCATCTGTCAGTAAGGCAGTGCTGCAGTTTCCCCTACTGAAGCAGCATCAGAGAAATCCAGCTAAAACAAAAAGTTTAAATAAGGTATAGAATCTCATAGTAGTGCAAAAATGTCCAGTTTTCAGTCAAAAATTACTCAACATGCCAAGAACCATAAAGAGCTCAAACTAAATTTAAAAGACAGTCGGGGCTGGGCGCAGTGGCTCACGCCTGTAATCCTAACACTTTGGGAGGCTGAGGTGGGCAGCTCACGAGGTCAAGAGATCGAGACCATCCTGGCCAACGTGGTGAAACCCCACCTCTACTAAAAATACAAAAATTAGCAGGGCGTGGTGGCGGGCACCTGTAGTCTCAGCTACTCAGGAGGCTGAGGCAGGAGAATCACCTGAACCCAGGAGGCAGAGGTTGCAGTGAGCCGAGATTGCGCCGCTGCACTCCAGCCTGGTGACAGAGCAAGACTTCATCTCAAAAATAAATTAATTAAATAAAATAAAAGACAGTCAAGGCTGGGCACAGTGGCTCATGCCTCTAATCCCAGCACTTTGGGAGGCTAAAGTGAGAGGACTGCTTGGGTCTAGGAGTTCAAGACCAGCCTGGGTCACAAAGTAAGGCTCCATTACTACCAAAAAAATTTTTTAATTAGCTGGGTATGGGAGCACGTGTCTATAGTCCCAGCTACTTGGGAGGCTGCAGCAGGAGAACTACTTAAGCCCAGGAGGTCAAGGCTGCAGTGATCCATGATTGCACCACTGCACTCCAGCCCAGGTGACAGAGCAAGACCCTATCAAAAAAAAAAAAAAAGAGTCAAAAGATGCCAACACCAAGATGACAGAGATATTAGGATTATGTTTAAAATTTGTTAAAGTAGCCATGATAAAAATGCATAAGCAAGAAACTACAAATGTGCTTGAAGCAAGTAAAAAAACTAGTAAGTCTCTGATGGTGATTATCATTTCACAATGTATACATACATCAAAACATCATATTATATACAAATAAATAATTTTTATTTGTTAATTATACCTCAATAAAGCTGGGGGCGGGGGGGGAAGGAGAAACAAAGTCTCAGCAAATAACCAGAATGTATAAAGCAGAACCAAACAAAAACCTTAGAACTAAAAAATACAATAACTGAAATTAAAAGCTCAATGGTTGGGATCAATAGCAGAATGGAGCAAACAGAGGAAAGAATCTGTGAACTGGATAATAGAACAATAGAAAATACCCAACTTTAACAATGAAAATATAATCTTTTAAAAGAAGGAACAGAGCCTCAGGGACTTGTGGTACTATAAATAAAAGGTCTAACATTTATGTCATCAGAGTCCCTGAGGAGAAAAGACAGGGAGCTAAAAAAGTACTCAAAGAAATACTAGATGAAAGCTTTCCAAATTTAGCAAGAGGCATAAACCTACAGCTCTAAGAAGCTGAGTGAACTCCAAACAGAATAAGCCCAAAGAAATCCACATGAAGATATGTCATAATTAAACTTCTCAAAACTACAGACAAAGAAAAAAATCTTGAAAGCAGCCAGAGATAAATGACATCTTACCTTTAGGGAGGAAACAATTAGAATGAGAGTGGGTTTATCATCAGAAACCATGGAGACCAGAAGGAAGTGGCATAATATTTTTCAGGTGGTGAAAGAGAAAAATTGTTAACCCAGAATCTCATACCCAGCAAAAATATTCTTCCAGAATAAAGGGGAAATCAAGACATTCTCAGATAAAGGAAAACTAAGATAATTTGTCCCCAGCAGACCTATACTAAATGAATAGTTAAAGAACATCAACCATTTTTGAAAAAGAAGAAAAAGTAAACAAGAAAAGAAGAAGCCTTAGAGCATTGGGAAGGAGGGAAGGAAATGATAAGCAAAAACATGAGAAATACAATGGATTTTCCTTCTCTTGAGTTATCTAAATTCCTTTTGGAGATTAAAGAAAAAGTTATAACCATTTCTGATGTGTTTCTAAATGTATGTGGAAGAAAAATTTAAGGCAAATGTATTATAAATGAGAAAGGGTAAAAAACAAACATGGAGGGAAGTAAGGTTTTCTTACCTAAAACTGGTAAAGGAACAATACCAGTAGATTATGAGAAGTTATGTTTATGTAATGTAATACCTACAGCAACAACTAAAAATGCTAAACAAAGAGATACACTCAACACTATAGATAAGTAAGTATCTATAGCGGAATTCTAAAGAATGTTCAAGTAACTCACAGGAAGGCTGAAACAAGAAAACAGAGAAACAAAAAAGAAAATAACCCCAGAAAATTAAAAAATAAAATAACAGTCTTAGCCATAACAAATAAGTAAGCACATTAAATATAAATCATCTAAATATACCAATTAAAAGACAGAGATTGGTAAGGTAGATTAAAAACATTACCCAACAATGTGCTGTCTACATAAAAATCACTTCAAATATAAAAATATCGGCAGGTTAAAAGAAAAGGATGGAAAAAATATATCATGAAAACATTAGTAAGGGTAACTACATTACTACGAGATAAAGTAGACTTCGGATCCAACAAAATTAGCAGAAACAGAAAGGAATATTATATGATGACCAAGAAGACCTAGCAATCCTAAACTGTGTGCACCAAACAACGGACTGAAAAATATGTGAAGCAAAAACTGATAAACTAGGCTGGGCATGATGGCTCATGCCTGTAATCCCAGTACTTTGGGAGGCCAAGGCAGGCAGATCACTTGAGCCCAGGAGTTTGAGACCAGCCTGGGCAACACAGCAGAACCCTATCTCAAAAAACTTTAATTTTAAAAACCTGATAAAATGGAAGGAAAAATAGGTAAATCCACAATTTTTTTCACTGTTCAAGGTTTATTGGGGGTTTTAGTTGGTATAACACTTGGATAGTTGGTTGCATTGTTTATATGTAGATCTTTTTACATTATATGGTAATGTGCACTACTGATATATATAGTTCACAAAATAAGATCCTTTGGAACATTTATGCACAAGACATGCGATATTGGATTTGTACACTAGATCCCAGGATGTGACTGACTGGGAAAAAATGTTGGACTGGGCATGCTCAGGGAAGGAGCCAGGAAGTTATATATCACATGGTAAATATCCACCTGGCTCAAGGGGCAAATGCAGCATGTACAGCATTGGCAGTGGTGCCTCAGAGGTGGCAGAACTATTTCACACAAACCAGTTTAGGACTATACAAGATTAGTATCATCCAGCGTCAGGATATAGCTGTGGATTTTACAAACCATTTCTATTTCTAACTTCAGGAATTGATGTTTTTCCCAGTCCATCTTAAAATATTACTGCTTTAATCACAGATCAGATAAAAAGGACAACATGCACAACCTCCAACTAAAATCCTGTTGTAGCATAGACAGTGAAATGCTATGACATCAGAAGACTTTAAAATTGCAGCTCTATTTGGATCCCCCAAAGTGTATCTGCACTCTTCTTCAAACAAGCCTCTTCCTCAGGAGTCAGAGTCACCTTCACAAGGTCTGAGATTCCATTCTGTCCCAAAATGCAAGGAACACTAAGGAAGACATCATCCTTTATTCCATAGAGACCCTTAATCATGGTGGAAATTGGGTGCACCCACCTAGGATTCTTCATTATACTCTCTACCAAATCTGCTACAGAGAGTCCAATGGCCCAGGATGTGTAGCCTTTGAGTTTGATTGCCTCATAAGCATTCTCAACCAACTGCTTGTGAACCTCTTTCCACTGTTTCTTATCTGTATCAGTGCCTAAATCTGGGTGCAGAGTCTTCAGGAAGACACCAGCAACATTCACTCCACTCCATACATGCACACTGGAATCTCCATGTTCCCCAAGGACCCACCCATGACAGCTTAATAGGTGAACTCCCGGTCTTTCCCCATCAGGTAATGGAATCGGGCTGAATCCAGATTGCAACCACTTCCAATAATACAGTTTTTGGGAAAGCCATTTATCTTCCAAGCCACGTAGGTCAAGATATCCACTGGATTTGAAACAGTAAGCAACTTGCAGTTCGGGCTGTGCAAATCCACAATTTTAATCACAGACTTTAACACCCCTCTCTCAACAACTGATAAAACAACTAAATAGAAAATCAGCAAGGTTATAGATTAACTCAACAACAGGATCTAATTGACATTTATAGAAGCCTCCACATAAAATAGCAGAATATATATTCTTTTCAAATACTCACAGAACATATACCAAAGTAGACCATATTTTCGGCCATAAAACAAACCTCAACAAATTTAAAAGAATTGAAATCATCCAGGGCATGTTCTCCAACCACAATAGAACCAAACTAGAAATCACTAGCAAAAAAAGATTACAACAAAATATCTAAACAATTGAAAACTAAACAATATGCTTCTAAATAACTTACGGGTTGAAGAGGAGGCCTCAAGAAAAATAAACAAATAGATTGAATGTAATGAAAATGAAGATACAGCATATCAAAATTTGTGGCCAGACATGGGGACTCACACCTGTAATCTCAGCACTTTGAGAGGCCAAGGTGGAAGGATCACTTGAGCCCAGGAGTTTGAGACCAGCCTGGGCAACACAGTAAGACCCCATCTCAAAAAAAAAAAAATAGAAACAAAATTTGTGGGACACAGCTGTGTTGAGAAGGAAATTTGTAGTACTAAATGCATACGTTAGAAAAGAGGAAAGGTCTCAAATAAATAATCTAAACTCCCACCTCAATAACCCAGGTTAAAAAAGAGCAAAATTAACACAAAGCAAGCAGAATGGAGGAAATAATAAAGCTAAGAGAAAAAATCAATAAAATTGAGAACAGGAAAGCAATGAAAAAAAACAATAAAACAAAGAGCTAATTCTTTGAAAAAAAAATCAATAGAGTTAACAAACCACTGACAAGATTGACAAAGAAAAGGGAGAAGGCACAAATTATCAGTGTCAGGAATGAAAGAGGGGACATCACTACAGACCCTGAAGATATCAAAAGAATACAAAGGGAATGCTAAGAACAACTCTAAACACGTAAACTTAACAACTTAAATGAAATGGGCCACTTCTTCAAAAACCACAAACTACCACAACCCATCCAATATGAAGCAGATGAGTGAATAGCCCTCTAACTATTAGGGAAAATTAATGTATAATTTTAAATCACCACCCCCACCCCAACAACAACAAAAAAACAGAGCTATCTAGAACCGATGATTTCACTGGAGAATTCTACAAAATTATTAAAGAGGAACTGACACTGATTCTATACAATCTCTTCAAGAAAATACAAGAAGAAAGAACACTTTCCAACTCATTTTATGAAACTATTATTACCTTGATACAAGAACAGACAAAGACAGTACCAAAAAAGAAAACCACAGACCAATATCCCTTATGAATATAGACACAAAAATGTTTAACAAAATATTGGCAAATAGAACTCAGCAATATATAAAAAGAATTATACTTCATGATCGAGTGTGATTTGTTCCATGGATATGAGGCTGATTCAATATTCTAAAATCAATCAATCAATCTAATTCACCATCATAACAGGCTAAAGAACAATCATATGATCTTATCAATTGATGCAAAAAAATGCATTCTGCAAAATTCAAAATGCATTCATGATAAAAACTCTCAGAAAGATAGGAATAGTGGGAACTTCTCCTGCTTGCTAAAAACACCTACAAAAACCTACAGCTAACATTATACTTAACGGTGAGAGACTGGATGCTTTCTCACTAAGACTGGGAACAAAGCAAAGGTATTCACTCTCACAACTTTTATTCAACATAGTGCAAGAAGTTCTAGCCAGTGCAACAAAACAAAACAAAACAAAAAGGAAACAAAAGGCATACAGAGGGAAAGGGATCTAGAACTGTCTCTATTTGCAGGTGTGATTGTCTAAACAGATTCCAAACAAATCTACATAAAATTCCTAGAACTAATAAATGAGGCCAGCAGTGTTACTGGACATGAGATAAACATACAGGAATCAAGTGTATTTCTATATACTAGCAATAAACATGTAGACCTGGAAATTTAAAATACAGTACCATTTAAAATTGCTCAGAAAGTAAAATACTTCAGTGTAAATTTAACAAAACATAAACAGAACTTCCATACTGAAAACTACAAAATACTGATGAAAGAAATCTAAGGATGTCTAAATAAATGGAGAGATATACTATGTAAATGGATTGGAAAACTACACAATAAAGATGTCAATTCTCCTCAAATTTATGTACAGTTTCCTTTCTAAACCCTAGCAAGAATTTTATAGACATAGACAAGGTTATTATAAAATCTATATGGAAAAGCAAAGGAACTAGAAGAGCTAAAAACAGTTTTGAAAAAGAACAAAGCTACTATAATCAAGACTGTGTTTGTTGGTGGATAAATAGATGCATAGATCAATGCGATATAATAGAAAACTCAGAAATAGACTCACACAAGAATGTCCAGCTGATTTTTTACAAAAGTGCAAAAGCAATTTAATGGAGGAAAGACAGTCTTTTAAGCAAATCATGCTAAAACAGTTGTACATCCATAGGTTAAAAAAAAAGGGGGGGTTGTTAAGGAGAACCTCAAGATAAGTCTCACATCTTATATAAAAATTAACTCAAAATGGATTATGGACTTAAGCATAAAATATAAAAACTATAAAACTTTTAAGAAAAAACAGAAAATCTTCAGTATTTAGGAGGAGGCAAATAGTTCTCAGGTTTAACACTAATAGGAAAAATTGATAGGTTGGAGTTCATCAAAATTAAAAACTTCTGCTCTGCAAAAATATCCTGTTAAGAGAAAAAAAAATACAAGCTAAAGAGTAGGATCTAGTAGCATCTAGAATATACAAAGAACCAAGGGTGAAAAAAATCCAATTAGAAAACGAGCAAAAGATATAAACAGACATTTCACTAAGAGGATACACAATGGCAAATAAGCACATGAAAAGATATTCAACATCATTAGACATTATGGAAAGGTAAATTGAAATTATGATGAGATATCACTAGGACATATCAAATGGCTACGATAAAAAATAGTGACAACACCAAATGCTTACAAGGATGCAGAGAAACTGGATCATTCATACATTGTTGCTGCCAATATAAAATGGCAGAGTCACTCTGGAAAACACCATTATGGTTTATTTTTAAAACTAAACATGCAATTACCATAAGACCTAGCAATTGCACTCCTGGACATTTATCCCAGAGAAAGACTTATGTTCACACCACCATACATGAAGGTTTATAGCAGCTTTATTTATAATAGCTAAAAGTTGGAAACAACCCAGATTTCCTCCAATGGATATACAGGTAAATAAACTGTGATGCATACCATGGAATACTAATTAGTAATAAAAAGGAATAAACCATTGATATACACAACAGCACGGATGAATCTCCAGAGAACTATTTTAGTTGAAAAAAGCCAATCTCAAAGGTTATATACTATATGGTTCCATTTATATAACATTCTTAAAATGAAAAAATGTACATAAATGGAGAACAGATTAGTGGCTGCTAGGGGTCAAGGGAGGGGTGGAGACAAGAGGGAAGCGGATGTGATTATAAAAGGGCACATGAGGGATCCTTGTGGGGATGGAAATGTTCTGTATCTTGACTGTATTAATGTTAATATCCTGGTAATGTAAAACTATAGTTTTACAAGATGTTACTGTCTGGGGAAACTGGATAAAGGATATGTGAGATCAGGCTGTATCAATTCTTACAAGTGAATATACAATTGTCTCAAAATAAAAATACATATAATAAAACAAAACCATAGGAGGTCTTTGCACTTTCCAAAAGGGCTCAAAAAATAAAATCTGATGCTGCCCTTGTGCAAATAACAAATGGAAACCAGGAGTTTGCTCAGCTAAGGGCTGTCAATACTTTCATTCCAATGAAGGGAAATGGTAGTTTCTCCATGATCTGCTTCAAACATTGCAGTAGAGTTTAGTGAATCTGGGATGGATGAGAACATTGGACAGAGGCATTTGCTTTCATTTTTAAGTTTTCCTCCAAGGCAAAAAACAGCTTAAGAATTTCAAGAGCATATTGCTTTACCAAGGTTTTTTGTCTGACGCAACAAGCAATCTTGTAGAATGGCTCAAGACGATACTCCCATATTAGAGAAAATCCAATTTTGGTAAAGATCCAAATTTTTTCAGTTGAACTTTTACTCAGACAAAAGAGACAGACCATGTATTTTCGGGACATAAGGAACTATCTTAGCTTCCTTGACTCCCTATTTCCATGAAGAATCTTGACACAAAAGATAACTTCTAACTTTTATGTTACATCATTTTCAATGATACAAGTAAAGTCCAAGAATATACAGATGTTGTCATACGCTCTTTTTGTGATATTTCCCAGCCTAAGATGGTATCAAGGGATAAATAGACAGATGGGCCGGGCGCGGTGGCTCACACCGGTAATCTCAGCAGACCAAGGCGGGCAGATCACAAGGTCAGGAGTTCGAGACAAGTCTGGCCAACATGGTGAAACCCCGTCTCTACTAAAAATACCAAAATTAGCCAGGCGTGGTGGCACGCGCCTGTAGTCCCAGCTACTCGGGAGGCTGAGGCAGGAGAATCACTTGAACCTGGGAGGCGGAGCTTGCAGTGAGCCGAGGTCGAGCCACTGCACTCCAGACTGGGTGACAGAGCAAGACTCTGTCTCAAAAAAAATAAACAGATGTTCATAATTATAGTGACATGACATGCTACATTCTCAATTCATATCAAAGAAAGCTATTTTGGATATCATGTCAATGGAAACAATCATTGGACACTGAACTATATACTGCTTTGCATACTATTATTTATTTAGTATGAAAGCGTATTTTAATTAAAATATAATTTGTATGGAAAAACATCCTATGTTTGTGAATCAGACTTATTATTGTTCGGATGACAATATTCCCCAAAGTTATCTACAGATTTAACACAATCTTTATCAAAATCTCAGCTGACTTCTTTGCAGAAATTGACAAGCTGATCCTAAAATTCATATGGAAAACATCTAAATAGCCAAAATAACTTTGAAAAATAACAAATAATGCATTTGAAAGATTCACACCTCCTGATTTCAAAACTTAAAGCAAAGCTACAGTAACCAAGACAGTGTAGTACTGGCATAAGAACAGACATCCAGATCAATGAAATAGAATTAAAAGCTCAGAAATAAACCTCCATGTTTATGGTCAATTGATCTTTGATCAAGACTATTCCATGGGGAAAGAATAGTCTCTTCAACAAATACTTCTGGGACAACTGGATATCCATGTAAAAAAGAATGAAGTTGGACCTCTGCCCCAACCCACATACAAAAATGAACTCAAAATGGATTAAAGACCTAAGTGTAAATGCTAAAATTATAAAGATCGTAGGAGAAGACATGGGCAAAAATCTTCAGGACCTTGGATTACACAATGATTTCTTGAGTTTGACATCAAAAGCACAAGCTACAAAAGAAAAAATAAGTAAACTGGGCTTCATCAAAGTTTTAAACTTTTGTGTTTTAAAGCATACCATCAAGAAAGTGAGAAGATAGCTCACAGAGTAGGAACAGATACTTTCGAATCATATCTCTGATAAGGTATTTGTATCCAAAATATATAAAGAACTTCTACAATTCAATAATAAAAAGACAAGTAACCCAACTAAGAAATAGGCAAAAGATTTGAACAGACATTTCTTCAGATATATCCAAGTGGCCAATAAGCAAACGAAAAGATAACATCTTAAGTGATCAAGAAAATGCACATCAAAACCATAATGAAATATCATCTCATACCCATTAGGATGGCTACTAAAAAAAAAAAAAAACAGAAAATAACAAGTGTGGGTGAGGATGTGGAGAAATTACAGTCTTTATACACTGCTAGTGAGAATGCAAATGGTGCAATCACTTTGGAAGATAGTCTGGCAGTTTCTCAAAAAGTTAAGCATCGAGTCATAAGACTATGACTATGCCGAGCATATACTTGGCAATTCCACTCCTAGGTTTATATTCAAGAGAAATTAAAAGCATATGTCCACACAAAACCTTGTACATGGTAATTCATAGCAGTATTATTCAAAATAGCCAAAAAGTGGCAACAATACAAATATCTATCAACTGATGAATAGATAAAATGTGGTATACCGATTTAATGGGATATTTGGCAATAAAAGGAAATGAAGTACTGATACATGCTACAATTTGGATGAACCTTAAAAACATTACGCTTAATGAAAGAAGCCAATCTCAAAAGACCACATACTGTATGTATCATACGAAATGTGCAAAGTAGGCAACTCTATTGAAACAGAAAGTAGATCCGTGGTTGCCTAAGGCTGGTGAGATGAGGAGGAAATGGGGAGTGACTGCTCATGAGCAGTCTCTTCAGGGTAATGATAATATTCTAAAATTCATTGCGGTGATGGTTGTGTAACTCCATGAATATGCTAAATACGAGTGAATTGTAAACTTTAAATGGGTAAGCTGTATACTAGGCAAATTATCATTGTTATTATTATTATTTAGATGTGGGGTCTCACTGTGTTACTTAGGCTGAAGTGTAGTGGCAAAATCTCAGCTTACTGCAGCCTTGACCTCCCTGGCTCAAAGGATCCTCCCACCTCAGCCCTCCAAGTAGCTGGGACCACAGGTATGCACCACCATGCCTGGCTAATTTTTGTACTTTTTGTAGAGATCGGGTTTTGCCATGTTGCCCAGGTTGGTCTAGAACTCCTGAGCTCAGGCAATCCACCCACCTCGGCCTCCCGAAGTGCTGAGACTACAGGCGTGAGCCACTGCATCTGGCCATGGTATGCAAATTATATTTCAATAAAACTGTTATAAAAATATGTATGTAGAATTTGTGCCTAAAAACATATGAGTTCATACTGACATAAACAAATGAGCAAATGAATGAATAAATGGGGGAGAGTAGGCAAATATTCTGTGCAGAACAATTCCAAATAATTTATGTAGATACTTGCCCTCAAGGAAGTGGAGTATAATGCTCCACTCCTTAAGCATGGGCTGTACATAGTGACTTCTATCCAAAGAGTATGTATAGAAAGGAGGAGGAAAAAGTAACTTTGTGGTGGAGAAATCTGACAAATAGAACCTCAACCAAGTGATCAAGGTCAACATCATGCTGATAGCATGTACCCTTGATATGGTGAGAACAATAGTTTATCTCTGTGGTCTTCTTCCCAAAAATGCATAACCTCAGTCTAATTATGAAAAAAATAGACAATTCCCAGTTGAGAGACAGTCTACAAAATATCTGACCAGTGTTCCTCAAAACTGTAAAGCTCATCAAAAAAAGGAAAAATCTGAGAAATTATCATATCCAAGAGGAGGCTAAGGATATATGACAACTAATGTAACATAGGATCCTATATGGGATCTCGGAACAGAAAAAAGGTATCAAGAAAAAACTAAGGAGATCTGAATAAAGTATGAGCTTTAGTTAACAATAATATACTAATATTTGATCATTAATTGTGACAAATGTACCATACTAATGTAAGACGTTTGTAACAGGGAAAACTGGGTGTAAAGTATATGAGAACTCTCTATACTACATTTGAAATTTGTCTGTATTATCTTAAACTGTTTTCAAATAAAATATCCTTTTTTACAAAAAAAGAAAACACAGAGAGCTCTCCTCTTTAGCCTCACAGAAGGCAAAGTTTCAACTTTCTTTGGTGATCTGTGTTAGTCAGATCAGGATACTATAACAAATTGCCACAGAATGGGTGGCTTAAACAACAAACATTTATTCCTCACAGTTCTAGAGGCTGGGAAGTCCAAGATCAAAGCACCAGCAGATTCAGCTCCTGGTTATGTCTTCACGTGGCAGGGGTGATGGGGGGGTTCTGTCCTATCTCTTCTTATAAAGTGACTGATCCCATCATAAGGACTGTACCCTTATGACCCAGTGACCTCCCAAAGACTTCATCTCCAAATACCATCACATTAGAGATTATGGTTTCAACATAAATTCAACAAATTCTGGGGGACACAAACTTTCAGTTCATGGGAGTCAGCCCATATCCAGGTTAATTTGACACCAGCTGCTGCTGCCATTCATAGGGAATTGATCCCATGTTTGTCCTGGCTCCAAAGATTGTACCTCCTACTTCTACTCCAAAAAGGGTTGGTGACATCACCAAGGCAACTGATGATAGAAAAGTAAGATAGTAAGAACAGCCATGAAGTTAACCCTTCAGAATTGGATAAGCAGGACTCTTTTCTGATCCTCAGAGCCTTCAAGGAAGCATCCAGTGACAGAGAGAAGCAGGAAAATATTGAGAAGGTAGAAATGTTACTGCTGACAAGACAGCATCACCCAACACATGAGGCACAGAGCTTTGGCTGAAGATCTTCTCTGAAACAATAAGATGGCAGGGGTGGTGCTGTGCCCAATCTGTGGGCTACAATGCCCATGGCCCCATCCTCTCAACAGCACGTGACATCAGCCAAGTGGTCAAACATTGGTTAGCCAGGAGGCTCGAGGAGGTTGTTTCAATAAACAACCATTCTATCACCATCAAAGTGAAAGCAGACATGACGTTATGTTGTCTGGTTGGATGGTTGGTTGGTTGATTGGTTGGTTGGTTGGTTTTTTTGAGATGGAGTCTCGCTCTGTCTCCCAGGCTGGAGTGCAGTGGTGCAATCTCAGCTCATTGCAACCTCTGCCTCCCAGGATTAAGCAATTCTCCTACCTCAGCCTCCTGAGTAGCTGGGATTACAGGTGTGTGCCAAGACACCCAGCTAATTTTTATATTTTTAAGAGAGACAGAGTTTCACCATGTTGGCCAGGCTGGCCTCGAACTCCTGATCTCAGGTGATCTGCCTGCCTTGGCCTCCCAAAGTGCTGGGATTACAAGCATCAGCCACCACGCCCAGCCCATGATGTTTTTTAAATCTCTGTTTCTTCTTAATCCAGGAGAGAGTGAGGTGAATCTACTTTTAGAAAGAGAATTCAGCATTGTATAGCAAGAAATGTTAATATTTCAGCTCATGTAAACCAGTAGTTTCACTGCTAGGAACCAAACCTGAGGAAATAATCCAAAATCAGGTCAAAGCCCAGGAAATGTTCTTTATTGTTAATAATGAAAAACTGTTAACAATTTAAATATTTGCTAGAGATGAATGACTAAGTAAATTATGGTACATGTAATTATAGCTATGACAGAATCTTATGTCATCATTAAAAATATTCATGGGCTGGGCACAGTGGCTCACGCCAGTAATCCCAGCACTTTGGGAGGCCAAGGTGGGAGGATCACAAGGTCAGGAGATCAAGACCATCCTGGCTAACATAGTGAAACCCCATCTCTACTAAAAATACAAAAAATTAGCCGGACATGATGGTGGGCGCCTACAGTCCCAGCTACTCAGGAGGCTGAGGCAGAAGAATGGTGTGAACCTGGGAGGTGGAGGTTGCAGTGAGCGGAGATCGCACCACTGCACTCCAGCCTGGGAGACAGAGCAAGACTCTGTCTCAATAAATAAATAAATAAATTATATATATATATATATTTATGAAGATTTTCAATGACATGCAAAAATATACAGTGAAAAAGTAAGAGGCACTGTGGCAGACTGCTGGTGACCTCTCAGTACCCTGTCCCCATTCTCCCCTTCTTCCTTTGGAAGAGAGCCTGATGTTCAGGTGAGCTCAAGAACACCCAGCTAGAAGACTTACCACACTGCCTCCCTTGCAGCTGGGAGAGTCATGTGACTGAATTGTCAAGATGTATGAGCCTTATAGGTAAAGGGGTTTAAAGCTGATAGGGGCCAGGCACAGTGGCTTATGCCTGTAATCCAAGCACTTTGGGAGGCTGAGGCAGGTGGATCGCTTGAGGTCAGGAGTTCAAGGCTAGCCTGGCCAACATGGTGAAATCCTGTCTCTACTAAAAATACAAAAATTAGCCGGGCATGGTGGCACATACCTGTAGTCCCAGCTACTTGGAAAGCTGAGGCAGGAGAATCTCTTGAATCCAGGAGGAGGAGGTTGCAATGAGCCGAGATAACGCCACCTTACTCCAGCCTGCGCGACAGAGCGAGACTCCATCTAAAAAAAAAAAAAGATGATGAGTTTTGCCTGAGTCCTTGGGTCTGAGTGGGAGGGTGGTTGCTGGGCAGAGTTAGCCAGTGGGTTTTGGTGGCAGAAAGGTAAGGAGATTAAAGGTGATGGCTCCAGGAACAGGCAACTCCCAGCCCTAGGCCCCAGGAGCCCAGCTGAGCTCAAGCACCTGGGAAGGTGTGATGGAAGCTCCTCTGCAGATCAGATTTGGCCCTGGAGGACCTGGAAGCAGAGGGAGATGAGAGCCTGAATGGGCAGCTCCGCCTCCCTGGGGCTTTCCCAACCCCTCCTCTCCAGGCAGTCCCCAGGCTGCCTACAGGAATCTCACCAGTTGCCTTAAATTAGGTGCCATCTCCCAGATAGGCGCAATGCCTACTGTCTTGCCTTCCATATCAAATGCCTTGATCAACCTGTCATTTAATAATCCAAATCACAAGACTGAGCGGTCTGACATCTTATCCAGGATCAGAGCCCCCTGAAACCTAAAAGAATGTCTGGCTTTTGGTGGGGGACCATATTCATCAACAGTCATGCTGTGTTACTCAGTGCTGTGTTCATGCAATGTTAGTTCCCCCTAAAAGAGGCATGGGAGGGTTGTTATGGCCAAATATATTTGTAAAAGACTCCAGTGGCCAGGCATGGTGGCTCACACTTGTAATCCCAGCACTTTGGGTGGGCGGATCACCTGAGGTCGGGAGTTTGAGATCAGCCTGACCAACATGGAGAAACCCCATCTCTACTAAAAATACAAAATTAGCCGTGTGTGGTGGTGCATGCCTGTAATACCAGCTACTCCAGAGGCTGAGGCAGGAGAATTGCTTGAACGTGGGAGGTGGAGGTTGCAGTGAGCCGAGATCGTGCCATTGCACTCCAGCCTGGGCAACAAGAGTGGAAACTCCGACTCAAAAAAAAAAAAAAAAAGACTCCATGTTCTATCTCCACTTAGGAAATTACACTGTATACTAACATAATAAAGGCTATGAAAAGTCCCACAGTAAAGACAACATTCATACTTGAATATTTTCCTGACTTATGTAACCAGGAACCCTTTTTTCATAGAGCGTCTATTAACTTCTTTTAGAACACATCCAATTAGAAATGCTATCCTAGATGCTTGAAAAATATCTTATTTTGTTCCCTAATTAGATAAATTTCATATCTGTTGGGATCTGAAATTTTTATGTCTGTCATTATTACTACCTTTGGAATTACTACTTCATTTCAGAGTAGATTTCCTTCTGACTGAAAAATGCATAGTTTATTCGACAGCAGGGCCAGGGAAGACCTGGAAATATTGCATCACCTTCTTTTCTGATTACATCCTTGTGGCATGGGGAATGTTATTTGCATTTGAACTCTATCTCCTGTTTCAGCTGGAAGTGATACAAAGTTCCAATCACTAACTCACTCATTTGTGCACCATACACTTACTAAATCTCTACCACATGACAGGACTGTGCTAGCCACTTTACACATAGTATTTCAAGCCCTCACAGTCCTGAAAGGAACTGTTACTATACCCATTGCACAGGAAGGAAACTGAGGTCAGCTAAGACTGAGTTACTAATCCAAGAGCACACAGGGATCAGGGCAGTGGTTGCACGGCTCACACGGCTTCCCTCCAGGGGCCTGCGCTCTCCCTCCCGCTCCACTGTCACAGGGCTCTCAACTATTGCCTGACCTGCATCTTTGACGCTGCATGGGTTTCAATTTGGTGTCCCTAATTGGAATCAAATATTTCTGACTCTGGAAATAAATACTGTTAAACAGTGGCTTGTGAACAGAATAAATAAGTGTCTGTTGCTAAGGAGACATCAGGAAGATGAAAGAGCAGGAGGAGGATTCCAGCCTCTCAGAGGCCCCAGGACTTGGCTCCACCTGAACTAAGGCAGGGGCTGGGCAGGTGAAGAACTGAGCAAAGTACCCAGGGAAAGGGGGCAGCTGCCTTTCCACCCCAGACGATTGCAGGCCCATGGGCCAGATGCGTTGTTCAAGAGAAGTTAGAAATCTCTATTTTTTGTGAAATCCATCAAGTTGTAACCACCAGCAACTGTAGCGGGTTGAACAGTATCCTCCAAAAATTCATGTCCACTTGGAAACTCGGAAAGTGACCTTATTTGGAAATAGAGTCTTTGCTAAACTAATTAAGGATCGAGATGAGATCAATGCATGTACAAGCCAAGGACCCCGAGGATGCCAGCAGCCACCACAAGTCAGGAGAGAGGCATGGGGTGGTCTCTCAGAGCCTCCAGAAGGAACCAACCCTGCTGGAATCAGAAGGAATCCACACCTTCCTTTCAGATTATTGGATGTTTGGCCTCCAGAACTATGAGAGAATACATTTCTGTTGTTTCAAGCCATCTGGCTT
Source organism: Hylobates moloch (assembly GCF_009828535.3). Lineage (NCBI taxonomy): Eukaryota > Metazoa > Chordata > Mammalia > Primates > Hylobatidae > Hylobates > Hylobates moloch. Next base: position 14,547,363 of record NW_026652278.1, on the reverse strand, counting down.
ATGGTAATTTTTTACAACCCCAGGAAAGTAATAGAGCAATGAACTTTAATTTTTAGTAATACCACTTGAGCCAGGAAAATCAACCTGTGAGGCAGATTAGGCCTGCCAGTCATCCTCACCCCGGTTAGAGTCAAAGGACACTCACGCCATGTCATCATTCTCTCATCATTATTTTCTCCAAAAATGATGCTGCTGCCTCCCCAAAAACTCGGTGTAGACTGAACCTCTCCTGAGTCCCGGAGCCATATTTCTACATCCCCTGGACATCTTCATTTGCAGGACCTGCAGGCAACTCCAACTTAAGGTATCCAAAATCCAGCTGCCTTCCTTACTGTGTGAAATCGCCACCACTTTGGACCACTGGTGTGCTGGAGCAGGTTGTGCTGGCTCCCAAGAGTCAACTGTGAAATATTCAGGAATTTTCCCTGCTGGTTGCTAAACTGTTGGTCCCTTGAAACCTGCCATGGTGGCAATATTTATGCCACAAAAATTGGCAAACACTACAATAAGGGGCTCTGTTTTTGGAGAAAACCAGTTCACCAGCAAACCACCGAAACTTCCACCCCATCTTCCAGGTGAGAAAGGCCACTTCTATTTTATTTCACACTCTCTCATTATACCTCACACCCAGCCAGCAAATCCCATTAATTCTCTCTCTGCAAAGCATTACCTGTGTCAAATTCTCTCTGCTTTCACTGCCCTGCTCCTCCTAATTCGGGTCTCATCACTCTTGTGTTTGAATTACTACAACGGTTTCATAATTTTCACCCTACCCCCAATTATATTCCTCAAACAGGGAGTTAGATTATATTGGTTCTCTCCTCAAGCATTTTTAGCATCCAAACTTCTTTTCCTGGCTATCAGAGCAATGATAGTTAGGCTTCTTTCCATTGCAACTGGCAAGAACCCAATTCACCAAGCTGAATCAAAAAGGGAACCTGCTAATTCATAGAAGCCCAAGGGGAATGAGACTGCAGGTAAAGCTGGATCAGGTCTCTGGCTTGTTCCCCACTACTTGGCTTATCCTCTTTTTGCCTGGTTTCATTCTCTGGTATCATTCTCTCCCTATGGGAGGCAAAATGGCCAGCAGCTGCCCTTGAATCACATCCTCCTAGCTCAGTATAGTGTGACAGAGTAAATTGCCTTCATCTTCCCAATCTTTCAACCCTCCTAAAGTCATGCCTTGTCTATGTGACTTTGCAGTTCCTCTTACTGAGGACATGGAGTCTATTTCCTCATTCCTTGAGTCTGCATTTGGTCATGTAACTTTCTTTGGCCAATGAGATGTTAGTAAGAGAGCCTTGAAAAAGCACTTGTGTGGGCTGGGCGCGGTGGCTCACGCCTGTAATCCCAATACTTTGGGAGGCCAAGGCAGGCGGATCACGTGGTCAGGAGATCGAGACCATCCTGGCTAACACAGTGAAACCTCGTCTCTATGAAAAATACAAAAAATTAGCCAGGCGTAGTTGCGGGCACCTGTGGTCCCAGCTACTCAGGAGGCTGAGGCAGGAGAATGGCGTGGACCCGGGAGGCGGAGCTTGCAGTGAGCCGAGATCGCACCACTGCACTCCAGCCTGGGTAACAGAGCGAGACTCCGTCTCAAAAGAAAGAAAGAAAGAGAGAAAGGGAGAAAGAAAGAGAGAAAGAGAAAGAGAGAGGAAAAGCAAAGAAAAGAAAAGAAAAAGCACTTGTGCCTTTCCACTTGCTTCATCAGGACATGCTGGGCTAGCGCAATGAGGATGGTGCACATGGGGCTGCACTGAGCTATTCCAGCCAAACCAGCCACAGCCAGCGCAGATCAGCAGACATGCAGCCAATGTTGAGCCATGTGAGTGAGCCCCACCAAGCCACACAGACTTGGGAGCTAAATAAATGTTCATTGTTGTATGTCACTGAGGTTCTGCGGTTGCTCATTACACAGCATTATTGTGGCAGCAAATAACTGATACATTTCGTGAAGTCATTGGAAAGAGAATTTCTCTCCTTGCCTACATAGCAATCTCAGGGAGCACCGATTAGCTCTGCGTGCACCCCATGCCCAGACGCTGAACAAGAGGATCACAAGGTTTGGTTGAACATGCTGGGTCCCAGGAGTGTGGGTCACCATGATTGACAACCTCACAAGAACTGTATGAGGCTGGGCACAGTGGCTCACATCTATAATCCCAGCACTTTGGGAGGCCAAGGCAGGCGGATCACCTAAGGTCAGGAGTTCAAGACCAGCCTGGCCAACATGGTGAAACCCCATCTTTACTAAAAATACAAAAAATAGCCAGGCGTGGTGGTGGGCACCTATAATCCCAGCTGCTCGGGGGGCTGAGGCAGGAGAATCACTTGAAGCCGGGAGGCAGTGAGCCGAGATCACACCACTGCACTCCAACCCTCTCTCTTATCTGCCTCTCTGCCTTATCCCTGGATCTCCCTCCATAAGCATCTTGGATTCCCTCATTCTAACTACTTGTCATTTCCCAAACCTGCCACCTGCTTTTGTATCTGTTTACCTTTGCTCAACTGCTCCTCCCACCTGGAAGGCCTTCCCCCTCCCTCCCTCTGCAAATCCAGCTCTAATCCTTCCTTGAGGAAGGACTCCAGTCCCAAAGAGACAGAAGACAAGGGGTTAGCAGAGAACACAAAGCCAAACCAGCAGCCAAAGAACAGGGCCCAGGGCACAGGGCAAGGCTGTGCAAGGGGTCACTGTAGTCCATGCCAGAATCTAGGACCTGGATCTGGAGCAGTGACAAGAGCTAAGACCTGAGGGCAAGTCCAAGGACTCGCAGCCCCCTGCCAGGATCAGCTCAGGGGTGGGGCAGAGGCTGCAGGGGTGCAGACAAGCCAAGACAGAGAAGGCAGGAGTGACAGGGGTGGCAGCTGGCAAGGAGAGGCACTCCTGGCATCAAGCTCACATTGGATAAAGGCTTGGAGGCAGGATCAGAATCTGAGGGATTTAAAGCAATAGAGAAATAATGAGGACACAACTTTTCAAGCCCTTAGGGCATGCCAGGTACTGGGTTAAGAAATTAATTACATTATCTCTGTAATTCTCACAACCACTTTATGAGGCAAAATACAACCAACATCCACATTATACAGGTGAGGAAACTGAGGCACAAAGAGGTGGCATGGCTCCCCAGGGCCACTCAGCTGAAATGCAAGTACAGGCCTCCTCGACTCCAGAGCCCATTCTTTTTTTTTTTTCACCCAGGCTGGAGTGCAGTGGCGTGATCTCGGCTCACTGCAACCTCCGCCTCCCAGGTTCGAGTGATTCTCCTGTCTCAGCCTCCCAAGTAACTGGAATTACAGGCATGTGCCACCACGCCCAGCTAATTTTTGTATTTTTAGTAGAGATTGGTTTTTGCCATGTTGGCCAGGCTGGTCTGGAACTCCTGACCTCAGGTGATCTGCCCGCCTCAGCCTCCCAAAGTGCTGGGATTACAGGCGTGAGCCACCATGCCAGGCCCAGAGTCCATTCTTAATCATTCTGCTTTCTTGCTCAGGATAGGGTTGAACTTCCCCACTTCTCTGATTTTCTGATTTTAACTGAAAGGAAGCTTCTGCTACGTCCAACTCCAGACAGGCCAACATCTCAGCCTCCAGGCAGCTTTTCTAATGTTAGCTAATCTGATTGAATTCACAGACACCTCAAAGGTCAGCTGAGAATCCCCCTCCTCCAAGAAGATATCCCAGACTCCCCAGATGAAATTCACCTCTTCTTGCTTTCCATTCCCATGGCATTTTGTCTCTGCCTCTGCTTGGCCCTTGGCTCTGTCTGCTGGTTTTAAGACGACATCTGTGCACAACTCTCCCAACTGGCAAAGCCATCCTTGAGGACTGACCATCCTTTGGGTCCCCCAAGACACTTGACCCACGACCCCAAATGCTAAATTCCCACATGTTGAATTGAATGTGTGTCTCAGTATTTACCTAGCTCCATCAACCTGAATCCAATAAAGTTGTCTAATGAATGCATCTTCTGCTAATTACCAGATTTCTGTGAGTTGTGTTGCAGTAGAGATTACAACAGTAAGGTTGCCCTCAGCCAGGGTCAAAGTTCACAGAACCCCACCTTTTTGGCTCTGGATTGAACATCACACCACACAGGTAAGCCTCAGGACTTTCCTCTGGCCCACCGCCCAAAAGAACTGGGGATGGGGAGTTCTTTCCCTAGAAGGAGGTCCAAACCCTCTTTCAGTGGGGGAAAAAAAAAAAAACAGAAACAAAAGCTTTCCCCCATGCAGTGGACATGCCAAGTGGGTGTTTGGCCATTTCCAAGTGAGCAACTTTTTTGAATTTGATTTTGTGGGTGCTTTCAGCAAATTAGAGCCACAGTTACACTGTGACTTAACAGTATTAGTCATGCACACACATCCTGTGCACACACTTCAGTCCCCTATTAAAGGAAGCACAAGCCAGAGGCTGGCGGGAGAGGTTAGAGAATTACCTCCCATCTCCTCAGACCCTTCAGGCACAGTGCGGCAGAGGAAATACAGGGCTCGGGCACATCAGAATTCCAGATAATCAATGGCTAACTTCAAGTATAAGTATATCCCGTGTAAAATTTGGCACATACTTACACTAAAAAATATTCAAATTTAATCGGGCATCCTGTATTTTGCATTTGATAAATTTGGTCATGCTACTCAGGAAGGATCTTAAATGCTGAAGTCCAGGACCCCTGAGCTGCTTCCAGGGAAAGTCCTCATCGATGACAGAAGCAAGATGAGAGAAACCATAATATGGGAATCATCCGAGCTATATGGGACTCAGAGATGAATGTCCAAGCACATGGCATAAAAAGCCTGATCAGGTGCTCAATGCAATTTACACAAAACACTTTTCAAGGGTATAATAGCTTAAAGCCCATTAGCATCCTTAAATTAATTCTTCACTTGGCATAATAACACATCCTCTCTCCCCGACTTGTTTTTCCCAGTGGAAATATTTGATCACTTCCGTCAGTCACCTGCTTGAATGCCCCATATACCAACTGTGTGACAGTTATTGATTTTTGATGAATGATACAGCTCTCTCTTCTGGGCTATGACTGCTTTGTTTTCAAACCTTACTTAATTGTGCGATGATTTTGGGGTTTTTTTTTTTCCCTTTCCAGAGATAAATGCAAAGTGTTTATTCTCCAAAGGCCGTAAACAGAGCTTGCGGGTCTGGTTTCTATGACAACCCCACTTGATACAGCAAACCTAGATTATCTCTAATGACAGACATGAAGTTTAAATTGCACATTCTGAACAAACAGTGCTCTGCTGACCTTTTATTGAAAAATGGAATACAGGGTGATTAGCATAATGTGTTATATAAAAAGGAAAAACGTGTATTCGTGGGCATTATGCACCAGCGATTAGCTGCACTGCTAGTCTTTAACAAACTGCTTGCTGGGATGGAGAGCTTGGGAAATTAAGATTTGCCATCTATCATTTTCAAATTCAGTAAAATCTGCAGCAGTAATTGCACTAAACAGTTTTCAAATAACACATGCTGCTGTTTCTCTTACTCAGTTGAGTCTTTTAGCAGGGGAGCAAAGAAGAAGAGGAAAATTTTACCCATTGTACAAAAAATAATAATCGTTGGCTCCAATAGCTAGTCTGAAACAATCTCTGCTTCTTAATCCCCTAATGCAATTCCTGGAGGAAGCCTAGGGCCTGGTGTAGCCTGGCAGCTACCTCCTGGAAACTTCTCATTAGCAGTGTGGTGCAGTGGGGGTCCTGGTTGGTTAACCAGAGGTGGGGGCTAAGCGTGGTCCACCCACAGGTTAACTGGGCCCGCTCTTAGCAACCACAAAATGAAGGGTTGGAGAGTTTGGGCTCTGCAGTAAATGACCTGGTTCAAATCCTAGCTTTTCCTCTAGCCTCCTTATGGGCAAATTACCTAGCCCCTCCAAGACCCAGGTCCCTAGTCTACACTATGGGAATGAGAGTAATAGGTCCCACTTCATAGGATCATTGCAAAGATGGAAGGAAGCAATATCCACGAGTGGGCAGGGCCAGCCCCCCACGACCATTAGCCACTCATTGCTCAGAGTTCAAGTTCTGTCTTCTATTTCCATGACAGTGTGTTCATATCAGGACTTCACCAACTGGTACTTTTGAGCACTAATGAGGTAATATGGAATGATGGAAAAGAGCATTTGCTTATTCCTTCAAGACATTTACTGAGCACTGGCTCTGCGGGAATGCAACCCTGAATAGGACAAGGTCAGTCGGGAGCCACCACCAATGCTCTTAACTGTGTGACTTTGCACATGTCATTTCATCTCTATGAAGAAATAATATTTACCATTTGATTCTCATAACAACCCTGGGTGAAGGAGGTCATTTTACACATGGGAAAACTGAGGCTTGGAGTCACGAAGAGGTGGCTGAGTGGGGTGCACTGGCGTTTGTCATGGTACCTTTGAGAGGTCAGAATGCCTTGTCACAGATGCTGTCACTTGACCCCCAACCTAACAGGGCAGGTCATAGAGTGGCCCAAGTGTCCTCGGCTGCCCTGCAGGTGGGGATGGTCTCAGTGTCCAGACACCACCCTCAGGGTCTCGGCCTCGCCTTGAACCTCTGTCCTGGGTGCTCCCAGACATTCTTGTGTCTCCCATGGGCTTAGGCACAATCTGTCACCTTTCTCCACTCTGGCCTCCTCACTGCAGTCCACAAGCCACTCGGGTGACAGGCTTCACCTGCCCCTTGTGACAGTGCTCAAGACATCAGCTCTCAACGTGCCCAGTGCACAGAACCTGCCAGGCACCAGCCAGCCCTTGCTCTCTTGGCCCCTCTGTATCCAGGCTCCGGTGGCATAGGGGCCCTCTCAGTCGGGGTCACACATGGTCCTCCCCAAAGCGGATGCCTAAGCCCTAAATCTCAAAGTGTTTCACCAAAGCAGCTACCTCTGTTTCCTCCTTCTAGAAGGGCTCAAAACCAGTTGTTCCATCCAAAGGCTGGGGGAGACAGCATAATCCCTCCCCAGTGTGCGTCTCTGCCCCAGGCACACCTCAAAAGAAGCCTCGTTTCTCTTCCTTCCACCAAACAGAAAATATCCTCCATGCATAATTTTTTTAAATTTCCTACCTCAAAGCCAAATTGCCCTTGAGCTGCAGGGCTATGTGGCTGTGCTATTGTTATCCCCATTTCTCAGAGGAGATGTGAGGCTCAGGAGGTCACGTGGCTTGCTCGAGGTCACACTAGACTAATAAAGGGTACATACAGCCAAGGCCTGAACTTACCTGAGCTGACCCCAAACCCAAATCCAGTGTTCTCTTCTCAGCCTGTCCTTCGATGCTGATATGAACTAAAGTGACTGAATTCCATCAGAGGTTTGAATCGCACAAACCTCCAATTTTTCAGGATCATCAACCACAGTTATTGTAACAGGCTGTGCTTCTTCTAAAAGCACAGTCTTACTCAATCTGACAATTGCTTATCCTCAGAACACAACTGCAAACAAGACCTAAATCTGCAAATTGTATCACTTCCAGAGCAGCCGCAGGTCAGCAGATGACCTGACAAACAGGCTGTCACAAATGGCTTCCAAGTTGGGCCAGGGCTAGTGTTATGGGCCCTGATCCTTGTCCCTTAACTGTGAGCCCTCCACTGGGGTCACCTGAAGTACCCCCGCCCACACCATCCCTTCATTTCAATAGAGACATCCATCTCCTCCCAGCAAGTGAGAGGCCACCAGCTGCCCTCCTAGGTAACTCCATTATTCCCAGCTCCTTGAGCAAACCCTCTTCATCACTGAGAAAACACAAACTTTTGCTAGGAAGTTGGGGTGAGACCACATCTGGTTTTGGGTCAGGTTTTCCAATTAGTAGCCAGATGTGCACAGCTCAAGCCCCAACCAGCTGCATTTGAAACACACCAGCTCTGTTAAAAGGCAGAGAGTGCAGCCCATCCTCCCCATCATGGGAGAAGGATAGAGCTGAGATTCAGAGCCCCTCATTGCCAAGAAGCCACAGCCAGCCTTCCTGGAAAGTGACAGAGAACACAGGCTAGTGTCTGCTCCAACATCTGGTGGCAGATGTAAGTGGAGCCCTGTTCCTGAGAAGAGCAAGAACGGGGGAGGGGAGAGAGAATGCTGGCTGCTCCCTTCCTAGGGAGGACAAAACTCATCCACATCCCAGCATTCCAAATAGAGTATGGACAGAGAAAAACACAAAGAAACCTGGCAGGCGCCCCTGAACCAGGTGAGCCCCTGGTTAACATCACTAGTGATAAGGCATGTTGATATCTCATACCCTTGTGATACGATGAGCCGAAGACACTTCCCCTCTGTGAGCTTCTTCCCCAAATCCAATCCTCAGTCTACATATCAGAAAACATCAGCTGGGCACGGTGGCTCATGCCTGTAATCCTAGCACTTTGGGAGGCCAAGGCAGGTGGATCATGAGGTCAAGAGATCGAGACCATCCTGGACAACATGGTGAAACCCCATCTCTACTAAAAATACAAAAATTAGCTGGGTGTGGTGGCACGCACCTGTAGTCCCAACTACTCAGGAGGCTGAGGCAGGAGAATCGCTTGAACCCTGGAGGCAGAGGTGGCAGTGAGCCAAGATCACGCCACTGCACTCCAGCCTGGCAACAAAGCCATCTTAAAAAAAAAAAAGGAAAAAGAAAACATTAGGTCAACTCAAATTGAGAAACATTCTATTCAACACCTGACTGCTCCTCTTCAGAAGTATCCAGGTAATGAAAGGCAAGGAAAGATGGAGAAACTATCACAGACCAGAGGAAACTAAGAAACAAGGGCCAGATATTGTGGCTCACATCTATAATCCCAACACGTTGGGAGGCTGAGATGGAAGAATTGCTTGAGGCCAGGAGGTTGAGGCCACAGTGAGCCAAGATGGCAGCACTGCACTCCCAGCATCTCAAAAAAAAAAAGAAAAGAAAAGAAAAGAAAAGAAAGGAAGGAAGGAAGGAAGGAAGGAAGGAAGGAAGGAAGGAAGGAAGGAAAGAAGTTAAGGAGACATGACAACTAAAAACAATGTGCAATCCTAGATTAGCAGATTAGCTCCTGGAACAGAAATGGACATTAGTGGGGAAAACTAGAGAAATCTGCATCAAGTCTGTAGTCAGTTAATAGTAATGATATACCGATGATCACTTCTGAGTTTTGATTAATGCAGCGTACTATGTAATATGGTAACATGAGACTGGGTGCAGGTGAATAGGAACTCTCTGCATAATCTTTGAAACTCTTGGATAAATCTAAAATTATTTCAAAATTAAAAGTTGTAAAACAAACCCTAAAACAAAGCGAACCCTTTTTTTCCCCCTTAATTTTTAAAAACGCCTTGCCTTCTCATAACAGAGCATCAGGACAGGCATCTGACAGCCTGGGCCCCACAAGAAAGCCCTCTGCACCTTTCCCTCCCCTCTGCCTGTGGCTTGTGCCTTCCTACCTCGATTGTCCTATGCTCCTTTGGCACTTGTCAATCCAACCTGCCCATCCTCATCAGCTGCTTTCACCTCCCATGCCCTCTTCCACAGGCGACAAAGCCCATCTTTCAGGAAGAGACAATGCCCCCTTCTCAGACTCCAGGGTTCAGTTCTTAGGAGCTGATCCCATCCCCCATGGTGGGCAGGTCCAGGACCTCACTTGGCCAGTCAGCCCACTACCTCTGCAGCCTGGCCTTTGGGATTGGTTCAGAGATGGGTCCTTTACTCAGGACTTTGAGAGTGAGGACTGGAACTTGTGCTAAAATTACCGGAAAAGAGGCATAGTCTTTCTGTTGGGGTTGCTAAGCAGGTGGAATATAAACCTGGGGCTGGGGTAGGGGGTACCAGGTGGAGAACAACCCCTCTGCCTGAGAGTGAAGCCAGCCACAAGGAAAGCAGAGCTGGGTGATGGCAAGAGATGCAATGACTTTGCTTGAGCCCCTAGGATCCAGCTGTGCCTCAAGCTGGCACCCTCATCAGAACTTTTCCGTTACATAAGCCAGTATTTCCCTTTTGGGTTTAAACCAAAAATCCAGTTGAGTTTCTGTTGCTCACAACCTCCAATGTTGAGCCTTCCCTGGTGGCAAACGGTGAGTCTCTCCTCCCTTCTTCACCAGCTCCCACTCCTTTCTTCCCCAGGCCCTGGGACCGACTCTGCCTGAAGCAGGAGGGAGGAACAGGCTCCAGTCAGCCTCCTGGGGTCTGACCCCAAGATAAGGCTGTGAGTGCCAGCAGTTTATTTGGGAGCTACTCCCAGGAAGCGCAGCTGAGGCAAGGAGCAGGTTATCGCCCTCCAAGGGGGGCCCAAGCCTGCTGGGGACCTCCAGGAGATGGCACAGACCACTCCTCAGTTACCCGCCTAAAGGGAAGAAACCTGGGGGTAAGGGCACGTGGTGGGGGTGGGGGGTTATACACCAAATTTCATCCACCCTGGGTTGAGGGCTGCTCCTGGAGGCATTGTTCATCTGTTAATGTCTCAGAGCACATGCCCAACAGAGCAGCAGGTGCTTCCAAGAAGGACTCACCTGCGTACAATGGAAAGGTGAGTGCACAGGTGAGATGGCCAGGGACCAACAGCTGCTGTGACATCTGTGGACCGTATCAAGGACCCTGGGCTCCTGGTTCCCTGCTTGGCTCTCTAGCCTCTGGGGAGTCCCTCTGGTTCCCCTCCCCAATTCCCAGGCCTGTGCTCTGCCTTCTCATCAACACCCTGGATCTCCTGTGACAGTCACCTGGGACGATGCCCTGTGGATATGGCACACACTGTTCATATGGACTCCCTGTTCCAGCAGCTCAGGCCCCACCCCAGCTGGAAACTCCAGTTCCAGGGTGGCCCATCCAGGTGTCAGTGGAAAAGGCATCTGACAGCAGCATGGTGACTTCCTCTGAAGCCCTACTGCTCATACCCATCTGAAGCTACACAGCACAGAGCATAAAAACCAGGATGGCGCAGGCACACAGACCCTGAGGTTAAACCCTAGCTCACCCCGACTTGCTGGGCCATTTAACCTGGGAGAATGATAGACCCCAGTGCTCAGGACTGCAGTAAGGTTCCATCAGATGGTGTCTGTAATGCAGTCAGCATGCAGTAGACACTCACTGGACACAGTGGCGTCACTGCCAGGTCTTGGAAAGTAGAGAAAGCCCCTGGGATGGTTACAGTAACTCCTAGCCCAGAGCCACCTGCTATGGATGGGTTTTTGTTATGGTTCAAATTATGTCTCCCAAAAAGATACATCTTAACCTCCACTATCTTGAAATATGATCTTATTTGAAAATAAGGACGTTGCAGATGGAATGAGGTTAAGACGAGGTCACACTGGAGTAGGGTGGGCCCCTAATCCAATATGACTGGTGTCTTTATAAGAAGAGGAGAAGACACACAAAGACAGACACACAGAGACAAGACAGTCCGGTGAAGACACAGGCAGAGATTGTGTGATGCCTCCACACACCAAGGAACACTCGGGACTGCCCACAGCCGCCAGAAGCTGGAAAAGCAGGAAGGATCCTCCCCTGCAGGGTTCGGAGGGGTCACGGCCCTGTGGACACCTTGATTTTGGACCTGTAGCCCTTGGAACTGTGAGGCAATCAAGTTCTGCTGTTTTAAGCCACCCAGTTTGGAGTACTTGGTTGGTATTAGCTCTAGGACACTAAGACAGATTTTCACTGATTTCTTTTCAGGTTTCAAAGGGTAGATTTAACCATTTGAACAGAAACCACGTGCCAGCCACTTTTATGGGGGATTTCCCAAAGTGTGTTCTGCAACTGCAGGATGTTGACGGTTGTTGATGGTTGACCTGGAAAAATATGTGAAAAGGGGTTCTGTGGTCGACACGATTTGGATGTGTGCCCCCACCCAAATCTCATGTCGAATTATAATCCCCAGTGTTGGAGGTGGGGCCTGGTGGGAGGTGACTGGATCACGGGGTTGAGATGGAGTCTCACCCTGTCACCCAGGCTGGAGTGCAGTGGCGCGATCTCGGCTCACTGCTAGCTCCGCCTACCGGGTTCATGCCATTCTCCTGCCTCAGCCTCTCCGAGTAGCTGGGACTACAGGCACCCACCACCACGCCCGGCTAATTTTTTATATTTTTAGTAGAGATGGGGTTTCACCATGGTCTCGATCTCCTGACCTCGTGATCCACCCGCCTCGGCCTCCCAAAGTGCTGGGATTACAAGCGTGAGCCACCGCGCCCGGCAAGGATTTCTTATGAATGGTTTAGCACCATCCCCTCAGTGCAGTTCTCGTGATGGTGAGTTCTTACAAGATCTGATTGTTTAAAGGGGTGCATGACCTCCCCTCTCTCTCTCTCGCTTTTGCTCCCGCCATGTAAGACGCCTGTTCCCATCGTGTCTTTCGCCATGGGTAAAAGCTTCCTGAGGCCTCCCCAGAAGCAGATGCCGCCACACTTCCTATACATGCCTGCAGAATCATGAGCCAATTTAACCTCTTTTCTCGGCGGGGCGCGGTGGCTCACGCTTGATATCCCAGCACTTTGGGAGGCTGAGGCGGGTGGATCACCTGAGGTCAGGAGTTCAAGACCAGCCTGGCCAACATGGCAAAACATCGTCTCTACTAAAAATACTAAAATTAGCTGGACATGGTGGTGCACACCTGTAATCCCAGCTACTTGAGAGGCTGAGGGGCAAGAATCGCTTGAACCCAGGAGGTGGAGGTTGCAGTTAGCTGAGATCACGCCACTGCACTCCAGTCTGAGAGACACAGTGAGACTCCTTCTCAGGAAAAAAAAAAAAAAAAAAAAAACTCTTTTCTTATAAATGACCTAGTCTCAGGTATGTATTTGTAGCAATTCAAGAACAGACTAATACAGTGGTCAAGTAATCAGGGAACAGTTGAACAGTTTCTTGCAGGACTTCTCAGGGCCTTTAACGTGCTAGTGTGCCTTGTGAATACCCCTGAGAGGATACAGGAGTGGTTGTCCTACTTTTATTTTTTTGTTTTTTTAGTTTTGATTTTTTATTTCGTCCTAAATGTACGTAACCACAGAAGCCTCTTCTCAGAGCCTCTGGTGGGATTTGCCCCTGCAGAGTGGAGCTGGGAAAATCCCGCAAGAGCAAGTCCAGTGGTAACAGAGGAAAAGGCCCCGTGTTCAGGGAGTCTAGAGTTCCCCACATGGAAGATGCATTTGCCTCCCTGTGGGATAATCTCAGGGCCACTTTAGGTTCACGGGGCTGCAAGCTGGTGCTTTACAGATCTGCAGCAAGAGTGTGACTTCCAGTCCTGTGTTGCACTGAATTCCAGGGACCGCGTGTGTCCCCGCTCCCCTCCCCAGCCACCCTCCATACACATACTTGGCATTTAACCTTGCCAAATATCTTTGGTATGGCAATAGAGTGATCTGGCTCCTAAAGAAAGAAGTCAGATTTCAAAATGCTGAGTCATTCACCACGAGAGCAGTGCCTGAGGAGAAGTAGGTCAGCCCGGGCCGAGCCTCCCCACCCCTCCTTGGCATAAAAAGCACCCAGCACAGTAACGGCAGCTCACACATGGCCGGGGCTGTTCTACAGGCTCTACCTGTATCCACTCTTTTAAGCCTCACGACAATGCTACAAGGGGGAACTGTGAGTCTCCTGAAATTCCAAATAGGAAACTGAGGCACAAGGAAGGGAGGAGGGATGGAGCCCCAGCAACCTGGCCACATCGCTAACCAGAAACAAAGGGTGGATCATCCCAGACACTGCAGCAGAAGACAAGAGTTAACCAGACACTCATTCCCCAAACACAGGAGCAGACCCTACCCTTGAGAAGCTTGCACTGATGGAGACGGACAAGCAGCACCCCTGCGGCAACAGCAGTTGGCAACAACCTGCTAGGAGGAGGCCCGATGCCATGGGAGTGCCAGTAGGGGTACCCTGCCTGGACTTTGGAGGTGGTGTACTCAGGGAGAGCTTCCTGGAGGAGGCAGTCTCTAGGCCAGGTTCTGAGAACAAGTGGGAGTTAGCCAGGTGAACTAACTTTAATATGCTAGTGTGCCTTGTGAATACCCATGAGAGGATACAGGAGTGGTTGTTTCAGCCCAAGGATGCACTTGTGCAGAAACTTAGAAGCCAGGAGACAGCAAGGGCCTTTTGGGGAACTTGGGGAGGAGCAGAGCAAGAAGCCAAAGCCAGCTGCCATCAAGGAAGCTCTCTGACCCACAGCCAAGCTGTAAGTTGGAAAGTCTGGATTTGAATCCTGACTCCATTTATTCCTAGCTGAGTGACCTTGGGCTGTTAAACAACCTCTCTGGGCCTCAGCTACCATATCTGGAAAATGCAGAAAGGAACAGTACCTTCCACACAGGGCTGTTGTGTGGGTGAAAGGATCTGCTGTGTATCAAGCACTTGGCTATGCACAAGGAAGCACTAAGTGGTGTCCTCATCATCACTGGGTAGGAGTCAGCCCAAGCCCTCCAGCAATTCAGCAAGAGTTACACAAAGTTACATTCAGCCCTGCAGAGCAGGTCCATCTAAGTACAAAGGCAGGCTTGGGGCTTCCAGGAAAGGGGAGAAGCAGCCGGTGAGACCACAGGAACATCCGCCCTCCCAGCCCTGGCCCCAGGCCTCCGGGTTGCCTCCTCCTTCCCAAGGTAAGGCCCTGCCAAGAAATTCCACTGAAATTCCAAGAAAGTTCACTTTGAGTTTCACCCAGTCCCTAAATGGAAACACGCATGCGCGTGTGCACACACACATGTGCACACACACACAGAGCACGAGGGGAAACCTACAGCGTCTTTATTTTATCCCCACCATGAAGCAGACTAGTTTGGAAAAGTACCCCACCTGCCTCTTCTTGGGGCCGAGTGTGGTCCTGAGCAAGATGGCAGGAGGTGGACGTGAAACCCATCTCTTCCCCAGCCGTAGGGACATCATTTCTTATTGGGAGTTGGCAGAAGGACCTGTGGCAAGGGGCATCCTCTCTCCAAGCCTTGGGGATCTGGAAGTGATGCAGGTGATTCCACCTGTAAAAAGCATCCTGGCAGATGCCCAAGCTGGGCCACGTGTACCTGCAGCATTTCTCACGAGGCCTCCCCATGAAGATTCATGGAAAACTTGGTAGGGCACTTTTCAGGTAGACATTTGATTATCCTAAGCAGGTGCACCCCTTTAAAACGGGATCTGGAGCCAATTACCCCCACCCTGAGTGAGAAGTGCACCTGATGGGGGAACTTACCACCCGTGGCCTCAGGTTGTTAAGCGACAGCTCCAGCCCCTTGATCTTGGTGTGCCCTCAGCTCTCCAGACTGGTAGCTTTCAGGTCAGCAGCAGCCATGGGGAGGAAGTGTGCCTTATTCTGGTTTAGAAAACACTCTGGTACTTCAGCTTCTGAGCACCTATCCTTTAAAATGCCCCCTGGTTACAATAAATTGTACAGAAGAAATGTTGTACTTTGCAAAAGAATTTTTTAATCTCATTTATTTAAAAAAATAAAATGACTCACTGACTCATGAATGCCACCAATCCCCCTTAGTAACACCAGGATTTGGAATTGTGCCTCACCTGTCAGAAGAGGAGAGGGGATGCTGAGGAGAAAGGTGAGAAATGTCCACTGAGGTTCCTGAAGCCTGGACCCCCAAGCACCCCCTCGCTCTGACCTCTGACCCCCCAACATGGGCTGTTCCTGTCCCATTCCGCTCTGAAAGAGCCCACTGAACACCTGCCTCATTCACCGCCCTACACCTTGTCTCTGCTTGGCCTTGAGGGACCCTAAGACAAGTCCCCTCCCATCTGCCTCATGGCCCCGACCTGACACCCTGCCCCTCCTCTAATCCATCACTGAGATTCATTCCTACAAAGCGCAAGGACACTCACCACCACAATGCCTGCCCTCACACTGGCATTCAAGGGCATCTGCTCCAGCAGCCCAACGGGATCACTGGCGAGTGGAAGGTGACAGACAGGAAGCCACACCCGGTTCTCAGGTCCTGTAGGGCTCTCAGGAGCCTGTGAATGGAGGGCAGGGGAGTAGTTCCAACAAACTGAAAAAGCCCACTGTACAAAACAAAAAGAGTACTTACTGGAAGTTTCCATTTATATAAAAGTCTAGAAAACGCAAATTAATCTAACAGTTGCCTGGGGTGGGAGGTGGGGCAGTAGTGAGCACAGGGGCATGGGGAACCTCTTGCGGGGCTGATCTGTTCATTATCTTGACAGCAGTGACAGTTGCATGGTTGTGTACATGTGCCAAAACTCAAATTACACACTTTACGTGCAGTTTATTGAAGTCTATCACACCCCAGTAAAGCTGTTTAAAAACTGATCATGTAGAAGGCAGGTGTGGCTGGAGCTCACAGAAGGGAGGGGATAGTCAGAGATGAGGCCGGAAGAACAGGAGGGACCAGCTGAGTGTGCTTTAGAGACCCCTGGGACTAGGCTTATGAGCAGTGTTGCAGTTTTCTAGTGATGCAATAAGAAAGGGACCACAAACCATGTGGCTTAAGCGACAGAAATTTATTGTCTCCATTCAGGAGATGAGAAATCCAAAAGCAAGGTGTCATAGTGTCAGAGGCATTTGAACCAGGGTAACTCCATCTTGAATAGGAGCTGGGTAAAATATGGCTGAGACCTGCTGGGCTGCATTCCCAGGAGGTATGGCATTCTAAGTCACAGAATGAAATAGAAGGTCAGCCCAAGATACAGGTCATAAAGACCTTGCTGATAAAACAGGTTGCAGTAAAGAAGCCGGCCAAAACCCATCCAAACCTAGACGGCCACGAGAGGATGACCTCTGGTCGTTCTTGCTGTACTCCCACCAGCGCCATGACAGTTTACGAATGCCATGGCAACATCAGAAAGTTACCGTATATGGTCTAAAAATGGGAGGCCTGAATAATCTACCCCTTGTTCAGCATATCATCAAGAAATAACCATAAAAATAGGCAACCAGCAGCCCTTGAGGCTACTCTGTCTATGGAGTAGCCATTCTTTTAATCCTTTACTTTCCTAATCAACTTATTCTCACATTACAGACTTGCCCTGAATTCTTTCTTGCGAGAGATCATAGAACCCTCTCTTGGGATCTGGATTGGGACCCCCTTTCCTCTAACAATAGGACTGGCTCCTTCTGAGGGCTGTGGGGAGAATTCCTTCCAGGCTTCCCTCCTAGCATCTGCGGGGAGCTGGCGATGTGTGGCATTCACCTCATTTCTGCCTTCATCTTTGTGTGGCCTTCTCCCTGTGTGCGTCTCTGTCCAGATTTCCCCTTTTTATGAAGTTCACCCTAATGCAGAATGCCCTCATCTTAATTACATCTGCAATGACCCTGTTTTCAAATAGTCACATTCTGAGGTACTGGGGATTAGACCAAAACATGTAAATTTGGAGTGGGGTAGGGGAGCACAGTTCAACCTTTAACAGGCCATTTGTGGAATAAAAAAATAACTGGGTGAGAATGGGGGAGAGTAGGAGAGAGGCAAGTGAGGAGCCCAAGTCCGAATTCTGCTCCGAAACGCCCCCCAGGAGCCTGGGCAGCCCCTTAACTTCTCTGCGCTGCTGATTTTTCTTCTGTGAAATGGGGACAGTGATCTGTGTTTCACTGTTGCCAAGACAGTCCACAAACCCATGAAAAGGGTCCATGTCGGTGTGCTCAGGGCGGGTCCTCTCTGCTCCCACTGAACCCCCAGAAGCTCTCGGTTCCCCCACAGCTTCTGAGCTTGTTCCCCAGGTCAGCCTCTTGCTCATCTGCCACCCCGCAGACACTGGGCACCCCAGGGAAAGAAGGTAAGGTCTCTACCTGTCTCACGTGTCCGTGTGAAGAGATCAACAAACAGGCTTTGTGTGAGCAATAAGGCTGTTTATTTCACCTGGGTGCAGGCGGGCTGAGTTCAAAAAAGGAGTCAGCAAAAGGTGGTGGGATTATCATTAGTTCTTATAGGTTGTGGGATAGGTGGTGGAGTTAGGAGCAATGTTTTTCCGGCAGAGGGTGGATCTCACAAAGTACATTCTCAAGAGTGGGGAGAACTACAAAGAACCTTCTTAAGGGTGGGGGAGATTACAAACTACATTGATCAGTTAGGGTGGGGCAGAAATAAATTACAATGGTGGAATGTCATCAGTTAAGGCTATTTTCACTTCTTTTGTGGATCTTCAGTTGCTTCAGGCCATCTGGATGTATACGTGCTGGTCACAGGGGATATGATGGCTTAGCTTGGGCTCAGAGGCCTGACACTACCCACCTGTCCCCAATTAACAGGGGAGACCTACCCACAGGCACTGTCACACAAGCATGACAAGTGTGCTGGGGGTGGTGGTTGCCAGAGGAAGGGCAGTCACCTCTGCCTGGTACAATCACAGAGGGTTCCAGAGAGGAGGTGCCCTCCTAGCACCTGAGCTGAGACCCCAGAGGAAAACTATCATGGTGCCCTGGCCAAACCCCAAGCCTCAGATTGGGTGGGGTAGTAGGCAGAAGAATGCTCCCCACAAAACTATCCCCAGCCTAATCCCTAGAACCCATGAAAAGGTGTCCTTACATGATCACAGGACTTGCAGATGTGAAGAAAGTTAAGGCTTTGAGATGAGGAGATTATGTGGCATTATCCAGATGGGCCCAGCCTAACCCATGAGTCCTTAGAAGTGGAGGAGGTGGCAGAGTTGGCTAGAAATGCAATACAGGAAGGATGACAGAGACCCAAAGCTGGCTTTGAAGATGGAGGAAGGGGCCATGAGTCAAGGAATACAGGCAGCCTCTAGAAGTTGGAAAAGGCAAGGAAGTGGATTCTCCCCTTGATATGGATTGGCTATGTCCCCACCCAAATCTCATCTTGAATTGTAGCTCCCATAATCCCCACATGTTGTGGGAAGGACCCAGTGGGAGGTAATTGAATCATGGGGGTGGGCCTTTCGCGTGCTGTTCTCGTGGTTTTATAGATGGTGTGGTTTTAGAAATGGGAGTTTCCCCTGCACAAGTTCTCTTGCCTGTTGCCATGTAAGATGTCCCTTTGCTCTTCCTTTGCCTTCCACCATAATTGTGAGGCCTCCCCAGCCATATGGAACTACGAGTCCATTAAACCTCTTTTTCTTTATAAATTACCCAGTCTTGGGTATGTCTTTATAAGCAGCATAAGAATAGACTAATATACCCCTAGGGCCTCCAGAAGGAGTTAGACCTGCCAGCACCTTGGTTTTAGGCCAGTGAGAGTTGTGTCAAACTTCTGACCCTCCAGAACTGTAAGATAATACAGTGTGGGGTTCTAAGCCACTAAGTTTATGATAATATGTATAGCAGCAACAGAAAGCTAGCTCAGGTGAGGTGTACACTCTGGTCCCCCAGAAGGGGACAGGCTCAGGCAGGGGTCTGAGGAAGTGACACAGCACAAGGCTCCCCCAGGGAGCGGGGAGCCCAGCCTGCCATGCTGCAGAATTTCTGGGGAATAACAAGGTCATAAGGGTTGAGGCACAGGGAAGTCTTGGAAACAGCTGGGGAGCCTCAGGTACTCTGAGCTGCAGTTACTGGTCTGGGACCGGGATGTCAGCAAAGGGATCCCAGGGTGACAGTGATGCTGGGCTATCTGAGCCAGGAGGGACTCATGTCATTACTAACTCCTGGCATTGCTGATGAAAAACTTAAAGGAGAAAGGAGACTCCTCCAGGGTCCCAGCAAAGGCCAGAGCCAGGAAGAGAACCAAGGTCTTCTAGAGTCCAGATTGGAAATGAGGGATCAGCACGGGAATGCTGCAGCCCTCACAGGACGCTCCCCACTTCACAGCCCGACTCTCTGGACACAGTTCTCTGCCTAAGCACAGATCTCAGACCACACAAGAACTGTGTCCTGCACTCATACCTTCTAAAGACCTGGCTCAGACACTCCCGCCAGGCACCCCACAATGGGCCACCCCCATCCCAACGAAGCCTCCCGCAGCTGTCCAGAGCTGTCATCCCAGGCAAAGGCCACCAGCTAAGCTGTTACTCATTCTTAGGTCGGGTTGGAGAGGCTTATTCTGTACAAGGATTCATTTCCACCCTTCACCCAGGAGGGAGTCAGCAGGCCAGGTGGGGACATGAGGATCAGGCCATCTGGACAGGCAGAGCTCCGAGGTGGGCTGTGTGCTGCAAAGGGAGGGAATGCACACATCTCAGAGCCCGGCGATCCAGCCTCCTAAAGGCATCCTTCAGGTCTCCGAAAATTTACTGAACATTCCAGATGCATCCACTGGCAGCATCCTTCCCACTCCGTAGACTGAAGGAGCCAATTCACCCTCGGTTCTTGGCATTTTGTGTTCAGTTGGAAAAGACATTAAAACAAGGGTCAGATGTGGGCCATTATGTTACTCAATGGGGGAAGGTGGGTTTTGCACAAATGTCAAAGGACTTATAAATGCAGCATTGGATGGGGCCAAAACAAAAAGAGCCAAGGCGCCAGGGGAGGGAGGCTGGGAATGAGTCACGTTAGCGATTTCATAGGAAGACATTAGGGCAAGCGAAGCATCACTCGAGGCAGCTTCTCCTTTCTCCTCCAAGCACCAGGATATTTTATCGCAATTGCGTGAAGGTCCATTAGCAACGGTCCCGGAAAATGGCTCTTTCAAGGTCAGGGAAACATGAGCAACGGCACGAACAGAGCAATTATTCCAAATGCAGGGCTGTTCGGTTGCCTTAGAATTAGAGAAAGGAAGGCAGCCAGTTGAAAATAAAGCCACACACCGAGTTCTGGGCCTGGCACATTTTCTGATTAAACAGGAGGTCATATGGTTGCAATATCAGGCTGCTGCCCTCTGTACCAGACATTGCCATGGGAAAATGCAGGCCAGACCCCCAGGATCCCCACTGCCTAGATATTCTCTGCGGAGTCCCCCATGTCCCTACTCAGCTCTGTGCCCCAGGGCTGACATGTCTCCAAGCCTCAGTTCCTGGCTGGGCTCGTCCAGTGAAGGTGCCAGCTGGAGGCCGGAGTGTAGGAGGAGAGGGTGTCTGGGGAATCTGCTCCCTCCCGGATGGGCTGCAGATTGGCAGGGGCTGCTTCCTTGCCTTCCGGCCAGCAGTTCAAAATAGGAGACACTCTGCTGCAGCTCCAGGCTCCGATACCAGTTCCGATACCAGCTCTGATGTCCCTGCACCTTCTGGCCAGGGTGATAGGAGCTTCACTCCCTTTGCTAGCGATGAGGTCCTGCCCCATCCTAGGTGGGTTTTCTTGTGTCCCCACCTCGCCTTTGCAAAAGGTTCCCAGTCTCTCCTCAGAGACCCTACTTGGGTGTCCCCTGTTTCCTGCCAGAGCCTAATCTTTCCTTCTTCAAGAAATTCTCCCTGGACTACCCCAGCCTCCTTCCTGAGCTGCCATCAACACTTAGAGTCTCTGTCCCTCAATTTAGAACAGAAATGTCCTCGGCCTTGAGTGGTTCGCAATTGTTCCAAGGATGCCTATCTGGTTTGTCAAGCCAGTTTCTGCCCTTCGGGGCAGGGACCAGGATGTACATCCCCTTCCCATCTGCACAGTGCCTCCCAAGCAGGTTGAGCTGGTCACACCTTCCACAGAAGTCCCCCTTTTCCCGGCCAAGTTCGTGGAACCTGAGGGCAGTCGCTAAATGCTAGGTGGAGCCGAAGGTGGGCCTGGGAAAGAGGAACCTGGCCTGAATGCCCAGAAGCAAGGCCGAGGGACAGCATCCCCCTCAAGCCCCCTCCCCACTACCCACCCCCATCTCTCCCCCTTCTGCCAACAGCCTGACCTGAAGCCAGAGGCAGGGAGTATCCTCAGGCCTCCTCTGGCTTCCTGGAAAGCAAACACCCTCAGTCAGCAAACACCTACTGAAAGGCCACCCAGGCCACCCTGAAGTCCGGTGCTGGGGTGGCCCTGCTGACCAGGGGCTTCTGACCTAGACCTGACAAGCTTCTCCTGACCCAGCCACCACCCAGATGTGAGAGATTAAGCATCAGCCTGACCTGGCTCAAATTGAATCACCCCCTGCACTTGTGGGGTCTCAGACAAGGGTCTCAGTTTGAGTTCCCCAAAAGTCAAGCCTGGCACAAGGATGTGGGTGCAGGTGGCTTCTCTGGGACATGATCCCGGGAAGCACAGCTGGGAAAGTGGGGCAACCATCAGCAGGGAGCCATGAGTGTCCTCCACCGTGGCTGGCTCACCCCACAGGGAACCCTTTGGAGAAAGCCTGGAGCGCCCCCGAGCTGTCCCACTGAGGTGGGACTGTGGCTTTTATCTACCACCTCCTGCCCTCAGTGGTTGGGGATTTAGGGGATGCACCAGGGTGTCAACTCCCTGGCACTTGGCACTTCAGACCAGGCCATTGTTGAGGCCAGCACACTCCTTCAGCCAGAGGACACCCCCAGAAGAGAGATAGGAAGCTGCCAGTGTGTGCAGGGACTGTTTGTGGGTGACCTCAGGGGTGGCCCGGGGAGCTCACAGACAGCTGGCCACCTCCCCTCTCTGAGCCACACTGTACGCTGGGGTGAGGAGGCTGTTGTGAGCACCGAGCTGCACACGTTGCCAGGTGCACCCTCAGTGCTGTGCCCATGCTCACCCGTACTCTGGGCACAGCTGCTGTTATTCTGGGTCACAGCCATACCCTGTGCACAATGTGGCTCGGAGCTTGGAGGTCCCAGAGAGGGAATCTGACTCGGAGCTGGAGGGGACTTCCAGGGGAGGCAGCATTTCAGGAATGGGTGGTGGGTTTTAATCAGCCAAGAAAGGATCTGATTTGATAACCAAATGTGTTTTGCAGAGTCCCCGATGCTATTGCTCTGGAAGGGACCTCAGAGGGAACCTCAGAGTGGGGCACTTCAGCAGGAACAGGAGGGGCCAGGCCCACAGCGGTGAGGTGGCTCCCCAGTGAGTCCCCTGCCTCCGAGTGGGGTCTCCAGATTTGGACTCAGCCCTCCTCCTGCCCTCAGCCTCGCAGCTCCACCTCCTCCAGATGGCTGCAGTGAACCTGGGGCACTGGCAGAACGGGTGCCAGTTCTTAAAGGACCAGCTGCCCGGTTCTGCCATCCAATTCTCTCAACTCGTGAGAGTCTCACAAAAACGCCCACTTGCAACTGCAATGAAGCCAAATGCGAAAACCCAGGAGGGAGAAAACCCAGGAGGGAGAAAACCCAGGAGGGAGAAAACCCAGGAGGGAGGTGTCCGATTGGGCCCAGACGCTTGCTCCCTGGAATCTACCATGCGATTGTTGTACTTTTGATCTACATCCCTTTCATTCTGTAAACATCTATAGAGTACATTTAGGAGTCAGACATTGAGGACCAAATCCGGAAGAGAGACAAACCCAAATCAGTGACAATAATCTCACAGAAGTATATGGCCAAGAAGGGTTGAAGTGCTATGGGAGTACAGATAAGGGAGCAACTAAGTGCCTGGGGGACAGAAGAGCTGACAGTTGAGCTGGGCTTCAAAGGATGC
Source organism: Hylobates moloch (assembly GCF_009828535.3). NCBI lineage: Eukaryota > Metazoa > Chordata > Mammalia > Primates > Hylobatidae > Hylobates > Hylobates moloch. The sequence goes on along the minus strand of NW_026652278.1, from coordinate 14,524,075 downwards.
ATAAGAGTTTGCCAGGCAAAAGAAAAAAAAAAAAAAAGCTTGTGGAAGGACATTCCAGGTGGAAGAAAGGGCATCAACAAAGAAGAGAGACATGGGATATTCAAAGAAGGTGGAAACATTTGTCGTGGCAAAGGCCCAGGTGCAGGGGAGAGCCTAGGCCAAGGCTGGAGAAGTTGGCGGAGAGGCCTTGTAGCCACCACCTACCTTGATTGGCCAGTGACTGTGCTTGTACCTGATTTTAAATAATTGGACTATCATGTGTGTTTGTACAGCAGTTGGGGCAGCAAATTATCAACAGCAGATTGATAGGGTAAGACCCATTTTTACAGAAAAATCCCTCTTTGCACATGGGCAGAATGGGCCTGAGGCTGTGGAAAGAAGGGGCGAGGGGTGAGGGGCAGCCCACAGCTCCTGGGCTGTTTGGTCTTCCTCTCCCCTGCTCACAGGAGCCCTCCGGGAGGTCTAAGAAATCCACACCCAACTATAGAAGAACCAAATCCCCACATTGCTCTGGGAATTAGAATCTCAGCACACGAGGCTGGGTGGGGTGGTTCACGCCTGTAACCCCAGGATTTTGGGAGGCTGAGACGGGAGGATCGCTTGAGGTCAGGAGTTCAAGACCACCCTGGCCAACACGGTGAAACCCCGTCTCTACTACAAGTACAAAAGTCAGCCAGGCGTGGTGGCGGGTGCCTGTAATCCCAGCTACTCGGGAGGCTGAGGCAAGATAATCACTTGAACCCAGGAGGTGGAGGTTGCAGTGAACTGAGATGGCACCACTGCACTCCAGCCTGGTGACAGAGCGAGACTGTCTCAAAAAAAAAAAAAAAAATCTCAGAACATGACTTCTTCAAGGTCTCCTGTTTCACAGATGAGCTACCAGAGATTTTCATGTAGAACTAATAACATATCCACTCATTCAGCCAATATTTGAGTGGCCACTCTCTGCCCCGCACTGCCATAGGCCTAAGGACACAGCAGAGAATAAAGCAGCCCAGTCCTCAGCCCTTAGGGAGTTCACATTATGGCAGAAGAAACAGAAAAATAAACAGAGTAAGACTTCAGACTGTGAGAGGCTCTGGGAGGGAAATAAACCGGGCGGTGTGGTACAGGGATTGGCTAACTGCAGCCCTCGGGCCAAATCCAGCCTGCAGCCTCTTTATATGGCCAGCAAGCCAAGAATAGTTTGAAAGTGTTGTATAAAACAAAAAGAAAAGGCCAGGCTCAGTGGCTCACACCTGTAATCCCAGCACTTTGGGAGGCCGAGGCAGGAGGATTGCTTGAGCCCAGGAATTTGAAACCAGCCTGGGCAACATAGCAAGACCCTGTCTCTGACGAAAGGAGAGAGGGCGAGGGGGGGGATATGTTGTAGAAAGGGAGGAAAAGGAAGACCAAAGAGAAGAGAAAAGAAAGAAAGGAAAATGCAACACAGACCTTAAGGCCCACAAAACCTAAAAATGTTTGCCATATAGTACTTTACAGATCGTACTTTACAGGAAAGTGTGCCCAGTTAGTAAGACAAGGGCCCTCTTAACTAGCAAAGTCTGGGTTCTTAATTGTGACATGGCCTCCTTCCCCTTCCTCAGAGTTGCCTCTACCTTAGGGAGGATGAGACACTGGAACGGTTCATGAAAAGTTCACTGTGCTTGGCCACCTGCCAAGAGTCCGGATTTCTGGGCGTCTCACTCCCCACCTGCTGTCTGGGGTCTTACTCAAGAAACCTGGTCTTCAACGTGGCCACAGCTGTGCCTACCCCCTCCTTGACCGGCAGACCAGGGAACCACACAGGCAACAGCTTCCCCAAGGACCCCCGGCCCCTCCGGTTACCCCTCCTCCTGCCTGAACCACTTGGTCGAAAATAGAACCACATAGATCCCTATTTCAAGACACCTCCCTGGAAATCCACTGCCCGGAGACTCTGTCTTCTTTTATTTCAGTTAAATAAATTTCTGAGTCCATGGTTCAGAGTTCAACTTTATAAATCCTGGCACTGGTCAATAGAGGAAGAAATGTTTACATCCAAACAAAACCAAATAACTCTAGCTCTCCTGGGGGGCAAAAAAAAAAAAAAAAAAGTCTGTAAAACACATACCAGCAGGCATTTTGACTTGAAACCAACACAGAGGAAGAAGTGTGACAGAAATCCCCAAGCTCACCACTCAGCGGCGTCTCTGATACATTCCATTACATGTCCGAGCTAAACAAGAACCAAGTTGGTTCTTAGAAAGTGTGTCCCATCCGAATACCTAATGCATATGCAGCTTAAATCCTAGATGATGACTTGATGGGCGCAGCAAACCACCATGGCATACATATACCATGTAACAAACTTGCACGTTCAGCACATGTATCCCAGAACTTAAAATTAAAAAAAAAAAAAGTGTGTCCCATCAATGTTCAATACAGTCTTCAGACATCAGCCATGACCTGGAAGGTTCACAGTGAAACCTGTGCCTCACAGAAAATAAATTACATCTGAACAGTTAACTTTGCAATTGTTAAAGAGCCTTTTCCCAAAATTGAAATAACTCACGTGTCCACACAAAGTGATAGGACAAATTCTTTATATGGTAATGGTGAACACATGTGATGAAAGATAACGGCCGAAACACATCCATCCTCCCTGAGTCCCGTTAACACAATAAAGGGATTCTTTAAAGGAATAAACACATGAGAACAAAAAGGATGAGAAACAGCAGGAACAACTTTTTGGAATCTGGTAACTGATGAACGAAGAAAGCTGAGTGGCGAAGCTGAGACTCAGCTTGATTTACACCAAGAAATCCCACCATGATGGAGAGATGGGCAGTGCTGGCTGCCCGTGGTGGCAGGGGTGAAAGTGAGATTGAAAGCAGGAAGAGTAGCTGAAAGTCTGTGCAAGCAGGCAGACCCTAATTACTTCTCCCACTCCTCATGGTTGGCCAAACGCACCTCCTGCCCCAGCGGGAGACTGGATCCTGATTCTCTAGAGAAAGTAACGCAGCTGTCTCTGCAATGGGGAACACCAGGGACCCGTGGGGAGGGAGGAACTGCACGGAAAACAGGAAATTAAATTAAAGCTTACATATTGGATATCAAGACCCATCGTCTCCTTCCCCCACTCAGATCTCAGAATGCTGGCCAAGGAAGGAGGAGACTGGAAAATTCTTCATGGGGGAATATGACCAACTCAAAAGAAAAGAGCTATGGGTGCTGACATTTGTTTTTTGTCTTCTAAGGATGAATGATAGAGGTGAAGACAAAAAAAAAGTTTTCTCTGCTTTTCTTTTAACCTGGAATTAACTCCTGTCAGAGAAAACACAATTTCTTACACCCACTCTGTATTATTTCCCACATTTTCTATTTTAGAGGGTGGGAATCAGTATACCATACTTGACAGGTACGACTACAAGTTTCCAGAATGTGCTTATGTTTCTGCTGCTATGGTGGTTTCTCAAAACAGCTGAACTCAATCACCCTGGAGGAACGTTCTCAACTGACTGCAATTAGAACCACCTGGGGAGCTTTAAAAACTACCAATCCCAGTGCCCCACCCTCCAGAGATTCTGATTTAATTAATCTGGGGAGGGCCCAGACATCCTGGTTTGAAAAGCTCCCTCTCCTAAAAAATAGAAGCTCTCCAGGTGATTCCAACATGCAGCAAAAATTGAACATCACTGCCATCCAGTGAGGCCTGCACTTGATAAGCCCACTCCTGCAATCAGAGTGCCCAGTCAGCATCTTAGTACATAATTTTAAATATGGCTGGATAGGCAAGGGTTGCCAGGATAGCAAAGTAAAACTTTGTACATGAAAGACAGACAAAAAAAGAAATCAAGTATATAAAAGCAACTTGAAGAAAACAAACTGCAGGGAGGGAAAATCTTTGGAGGAGGAGGAACCACTAATTTTTCAGTTTTTGATTTTCAAAGAGAATAGCAAAAATATTAACTCCAGGAAATCTGAACAAGACACTGTTTTTCAAAAAAAGAAACGTTTAGTGAACCAAAAATAACCTTAAGATAGCAGAAATAAACTCAATAGAAGTCTTAGAAGTTAAAGATAAGCAGAGCAAAAGGTAAAGAAAATAGAGAAAATGAGGGGACAACTTCAAGAAGTCCAGCATGAAAATAATAGGCACCCCAGAAAGAGAGAACAGAAAAAACAGAGGAAGAAAACATCAAAGAAATAATTCAAGACGAAGGCCTTGAGCTTCCGATTGAAAAGGCTTACCAGGTACCAGCGTAATGGATGAAAGCACACCTACATGAAGGCATGTGATGATTAAATTTCAGACTGAGACAAAATTCTACAAGCTTCCCACAGGAAAGAGGGGAAATATCTACATGCAAAGGACCGAGATTATAATGGCATTGAGTCTCTCCCCATTAGAAGCCAAAAGACAATAGAACAATTCAAATTTCGGAAGAAAAAGCATTTCCCATGTAGAACCTTGTATCTAGCTAAATTGCATTATCAATTACTTGTAAGAATAGTATGGACATTTTCAGACTTGAAAAATCCAAAATGTTATCTCTTATCCCCGTCTCAGAATGTTATTGGAGGAGATGTTACACCAAAATGAAGAAGAGGAAGACATGGAACCCAGGAAGAGGGTCCAGCCCAGGAGAGAAGCAAAGAAAATATCCAGAGAGATGCAGGGAGATCCCAGATGACTTCTGTGCAGCAGACCTAGAGAACAACTTTCAGATGAAACTGAAGTTTCCCAGCCTCCCTTGCAGCTAGGTGTGAACATGTGACCTTAGCTCCAGGAATCAGTTGCGTCCATGTGAGATTTCATTTGTGGATAAAACAATGTAAAGAAGCAAGTATCAATGGGAAGCCATTTTCAAGAAAAGTTAGAGGGGGAGGCATCTAACCTTCAGGGACATCATGGGTGGCAGTATTCATCTCCCTGACAGCCAGTAGTTCAGTCTGAGGACTGTCCTTCGTTGTGCAGTCTCCAAGGCTGCCTCTCCTTCCTCCTGGGGATTCTGGAGCTAGTGAACATTCTGTAATGAATTCTCCTTCTAGCTAGAGTGCATTTTTTTCTTTTTTTTTTTTTTTTTCTTGCGCAACTAAGCACCTGATGGATAGAGTCTGACCAAACACTTAGGGCTGAATTCATAAGTACCCAAAAGATGAAGCAAACAAAAAGGCAATTATCAACTCCAAGAGGAAAAATAAAAGGTATAAAAAAGAAATGTAACCATAGTACATATACTACATGCATCAGTTGGGAACAATATTTGTTTAACCTTATTAATGTAAACATTGAAATTTGATTTAAAGTTATAAATATATCAAAAGGAGAGGACACAGGGAAAGTATGTATGTCGTGGTGGGAGGTATAGCCCAGGTTCTTACGTCTGCTATAACAAATTAGCACAAACTCAGCTGGGCACGGTGGCTCACGCCTGTAATCCCAGCACTTTGGGAGGCCAAGGCAGGCAGATCACGAGGTCAGGAGATCAAGACCATCCTGGCTAACACAGTGAAACCCCGTCTCTACTAAAAATACAAAAAAAAAAAAAAAAAAAATTAGCCGGGCATGGTGGCGGGCGCCTGTAGCCCCAGCTACTCGGGAGGCTGAGGCAGGAGAATGGCGTGAACCCGGGAGGCAGAGCTTGCAGTGAGCCGAGATGGCGCCACTGCACTCCAGCCTGGGTGAGAGTGCGAGACTCCGTCTCAAAAAATAAATAAATAACACAAATTAGCACAAACTTGATTACTTAACACAAATTTGTAATCTTACACTTACAGATCAGAAGTCAGACAAGGGTCTCCCTGGGCTAAAATTGAGGTGCCGGCAGGGCTGGGTTCGTTTCTGGAGGCCCTGGGGCAGATGGATCCACTTGCTTGCTCATTCACAGAATTGGCAGAATTCAGTTCCTTGCAGGGAGGGGTAGGACTGACTGCAGTCACATTCCCTGGTGGGCTCTTGGCTGGGGGCCGTTTCCAACTCCTGGAAGCCACCTGCTGTGAGTCAAGGACTGCATCTTCCATCCAGATGAGTCTTCTTCCATCCTCAGAGTCATTAACAGTGGGTTGAGTTCCTCTCACACTTAGACTCTTTCCTCCCTCTTCTTTCTGGCATCTCTGGCTCCCTCATCTGCCTTTTGCTTTTAAGGACTTATGTGATTAGATCGGGCCCACCTGGATAATCCAGGCTACTCCTTTCAAGGTCCTTAATTTTAATCACATCTGCAAAGTCTCTTTTGCCACAGAAGATAACATATTCACAGGTCTTGGGGGTTTGGGCATGGATGTATTTGGGGAGCCATTATTCTACCTACTGGGGTGGAGAGGTACAAGAATGTGAAATCCCCGTCTTTCAGAATAGGAAGTCATCAGACGATGCCTACAACAGAAAATTCAAGGAAAAGCAGCATCAACATTGGTATATGTAAGTAGAAACCAGAAGACATTTCCAGAAAAGTGCTGAACACTGAGCAGCAGGATTGAGGGGTGGGGGACATTGCCTTGCAGATTTTACATTATAACCCTTGTAGGACACTATGTAATTTTTAACTTGTGCATGTATTCCCTCCCCAGGCTCTGCTGATGGCCACGGGATCTGTGTGGCTCCTGAGTCTTTCCAGTTCTCACCCCTAGCTGTTATACATCCTAGCTCCTCCACTGGGCTTCCCTTTAGCTGTCACTGGCCCTTCCTCCCGCCAGTAACCCCACTCAGTACTCTCACTGCCCCTCACACATCCCCCATTACCACTCCCCATTAAATTGAACTCATACCAGTCCACCTGCTGGAGAAAGCTTACGTGTCAAATGGAAACAAGCAGTGGCAAGCCAACCACAGACAGGGAAGGCAAGCACCAATGGGATGCAGTGGGTCATCCACCGGACATCCTAGGACAGAACCTCCCCCTCTTTCCAGGCCTCAAAGCTGAGGGGATATGAGGGATTGAGCTGCTGCAGCTATTCTGTGACTCTGAGGTTAGGGCTTGGGGTAGGAGCAAATGTAGAAGAGAGCCGTGCCAAGTCCTAGTGATATCACTGTTGCTAACTACTGTTCCCCTTCATTGTGGCCTCTGTGAGATTTGTGGTCCTAATGACAACAATCTCCCCAAAGCAGCGGTTTCAGCACTGGCTGCCCATAATAATTACCAGGGATATATCAATGATAGACTGGATGAAAAAATGTGGTACATATACACCATGGAATACTATACAGCCGTAAAAAGGAATGAGATCATGTCCTTTGCAGGGACATGGATGAAGCTGGAAGCCATCATCCTCAACAAACTAACACAGGTACGGAAAACCAAACACTGCATGTTCTCACTCATAAGTAGGAGCTGAACAATGAGAACACATGAACACAGGGAGGGGAACATCACACACCTGGGCCTGTTGGGGGTGGGGTGAGGGGAGGGAGAGCATCAGGACAAATAGCTAATGCATGCGGGGCTTAATACCTAGGTGACGGGTTGATAAGTGCAGCAAACCACCATGGCACATGTTTACCTATGTAATAAACCTGCGTGTTCTGCACATGTGTCCCAGAACTTAAAGTAAAATAAAATTTTTTAAGTCTTCATATTTACAACCAGAAAAAAAAATTACCCAGGATACCTAAAAACAAACAAACAACAACAACCACCAAAAAAAAAAAAAAAAAAACACACACACACCAAACAGATCTGGTCCCATCCCCCAGAGGTTCTGATTCACTTGATCTGGGATGGAGCAGCCTGGAAGGATGGGGAAAAGAGAAGGGAAAGAACAAGAAGAGAAAAACAGCATTTCAGCCAGAGCTTCTCATTTATTTTTATTTAAAAATAAAAATAAAACCATTTTGGACTGAGCCCCTGGGTCAGTCCCCACTGACCACGGTCTGCATACAGTGCCAGATTGGAAGGCGTGAAGAAAGGAGAGGTTCCCTTTGGGCTTGCAATGGTGCTTCATGAACCCCCAGTACCATCTGTGTCCTAAAAGAAGAATCAAACACCAAAGGGCCAGCCGATGGAAAAGTCTGGCCAGGTGAGTGTGTGGGAAGTTTGTAACCTGCAGAGGAGTCCAAGGACCGCCCCCCAAAAAGGGGTCTGTAAAGTCCCCAAACCCAGGTGAGGTGATGCTGGTGGCTCTCCGTGCCCAGAGGCCTTGTTCTCCTGTCTGGAAGAGCTCAATTCCCAGCCCAAGGCGGAAGCTGTGCTCAGCTCAGCCCTGACCCAGGCTCACCCAGGCTCACCCAGGCTTGAGGGTGACTGTGGCTCTCACAGCAGGTGCTCCTCATGCAGGAAACACTGCTGGAATGGAATTGCTGAGCCAAACAGGGAGGAAGTCAGAGAGGTCATAAGGGCAAACCAATGCAGATAGCAATGCATTACTGTTCATTTTATTACTTTTTAATTTTTCGAGATAGAGTCTTGCTCCGTCATCCAGGCTGCAGTGCAGTGGTGCAATCACAGCACATTGCAGCCTCGACCTCCTGGGCTCAAGCAATCCTCCTACCTCAGCTTCCCAAGTTGCTGGGACTACAGGCACATGCCACCACACCCGGCTAAATTTTTTACTTTATTTTTGCAGAGATGAGATCTCACCATGAATTTTATTATTCTGACAGCTGATAACATTTATGCACAGAAACAACCTTCCAGGTAGGAACTATATTTTTATTATTGACATTTTGCAGGAAAGGAAACTGAGGCTCAGAGAGGTAGAGTGACTTGCCCAAGGTCACGCTGCTTGTCAGTGGCATTGGTTAGAATGAGGACCGCAGTGCCCTGACCCTGACTCCATGGCTGCGGTCTCCTTTGCTGTTACATATTCAGCCACTCCCGTTGCTTTGTGTCACAAACCCCCAAGCAGAAGACAGCTGTGCTCTCTCCAGGCTGCAAGTGGTCAGCGTCCACAGACGCCTTAGGCTCTGGCTGCAAGACCAGGGGCCAGTCACCTCGCCCCACCCCAGCCAGCCCTCCCAGAGACCTGGAGCAGGTCACCCACCTGGCCGTCATTCATGGAAGGCGGGGCTGTGCAGGAAGCTGTGTGCATTGGCAACCTTGCCCTCACTTTCATTCTCCTACAAGCCTCTTGACCCACCCACCCCCACCCTAAGGCATTTTAGCCACCTCCTGGATGAAGCACACGGTCTCTGGCTTTGGGAAGAAAACCAGACTTTTTGGAACTGGGTGTCAGGCAGATGCCCTGGCGTGCTGGGTGACGGCTGCAAAGCCTCGGAGGACAGAGCCAGGAGGGGCAGTGATGGCTCCTTCCAGCTGCAGCAGGCGACTCGGGCCAAGACCACCTGTTGCAGCTGGTACTGAAATGACTTGCTGAGGCCCCCAGCAAGTGCTGAGCTCCTGCGCATGCCGCTTGGGAGGTTGTTCCTGTGTCTCGATGCAATGCTGCCTGCCCTGGGGCACTTTGATCCCAGCTGCCAGGAGGCTCTTTGGAAGCATCACCACGTGGCTTACAGAATTAAGGGTGGGCAAATAGATGGACCTGGTGAGGGTGGAGGGTGGACAGTGGAAGAGAGGTGTCAACAGGGCACGGTGCAGCTGATGAGGACCCTGGTTAAAGGGTAGGGGGGACCCTAGCTGGCCAGGGCAAGACAGGGGGTAGAGTTTGGGCCATCATCACCACGGAACTTAAAGGACATGTGGCCAGCCAGGCCTCAGGAGCCTCTTATCTCCCACTGCAGCGGGGGCAGCTGCCTCTTTGCAGGCCATGTCACAGTGCCCATTTGGCTCCAGGGAGGGGTATGAGGATGTCTCAGGGCCTTGTGGGAGAAGCCCAGGCCAGAGAGTGGATCTGAGGCTACTGCCCCCAGCCATAGCCTCATCCCCAGAAACGCCCAAGTCTCAGGCAAGGGAAGGCACCAATACCTGGTGATGAGGCTGTGCTTTTGTGTCTCCTTGGAGGAGATAAGGGCCAGGCTCAGAAACAAGGCAAAGGATGAGTTTAGGAAACTGCTGCTGCCCTGTGACTTCCCCCTGGAGAGTGTTCGAGCTAGAACCGTGAGCTGTGAATGGGCCTGGCTGCCTGGCCCAGAGATGGGCCTGGATTCGCTCAGGCTCAGAGGTTAAGGCCGGCACTTCCGTCAAAGGCCCTTCACAAGTTCATCTGTGCCTGGAAACACCTGCATGGGGGCACTGCACTCAGACAAAGCTGGGTTCAAATCCCGGCTTCACCGCTAAACAGCTGAGACCTTGGGCACATTACTTCCCTTCTCTGAGCCTCAGTTCACCCCCAAACGAAAAGGGGAAAATACTCCAACTTAGTTCATGAGATTACACGGGTGATGCACATAGTTCACCAGGGCTAACTGCAATGACAGATCTGTTTCTCAGATCCACAACTGAACTGAACTTTTGTTTAACTTAATTTCTGTTGCAAGCCCCCTTTTCACTGGATAGTTGAAACTTCCAGATTGGTCCCCATCCTCTCAATTCTCCCTGGGTTTGCTTCGAAATTCAATGTGGTACTAAGGCCTGAGAAGGAATGGGCGGTGATGAGCCCCGGATGTTCTCTGTCCAGCTGACATCTTCTGAGAGACCCTCACACCGTCTGGTCATTGGGTCCCATATGTCCCTGCTACGTTCACCCCTCCACACGTGCCAAGGCCCTTCAAGTGATCAGTGCTCACCCTGGCCAGGGCCTCCCACCTTGTCGCTAATGACGTTTGAGGCCAGATAATTATTTGCCATGGGGCACTGTCCTGTCCAATGTGAAATGTTTAGCAGTATTCCTGGCCTCATCCACTCACGCCAGTAACAACACATCCCCTCATGCCAGTTGTGACAACCAAAGATGTCCCCCAACATTGCCTCTGGGAGGCAAAATTATCCCCAGTTGAGAACCACATCCCTAGGCTACCTGGCAGCTCCTGCTCCCCTTCTACACCTCTGTGCAGGGCTCCTGACTCCCACCCAGCCAGCTCTTCTGCTCTGACCACTCCCGGCTCTCCCCACACTCCCTGAGCAGCCCAGGGACTCTAGAGCTCTGTGAGGACACTGGGCCCCAGCTGCAGGACGATGGTGACTGGCACAGATGATACAGCCCCAGGCACTTGGGAGGAACAGGGGGCCATCCCATGGGAGACAGTTCCACCAGGAGGAACAGGTGGGGCCCCCCCCGTGGGAGACGGGCTCCACCAGGAGGAACAGGTGGGGGCCCCCCGCCCCGTGGGAGACGGGCTCCACCAGGAGGAACAGGTGGGGGCCCCCCCGTGGTAGACGAGTTCCACCAGGAGGAACAGGTTGTGGGGCCCCCATGGGAAATGGGTTCCACCAGGAGGAACAGGCAGGGGGGCCACACCCAGGTGCTGCCCTGATGCCACTCATCCTCAACCACAGCAGCTGTCGTGATACAGTGCCTGTGCAGCGTGAGACCTTCATAACCAGGATCTCACGTGATCCTCTCACAGCCTTGGATCAGAGAGGAATCGGGGTCCTCATTTGACAAAGAAGTGACTCCTCCAAGGGCCCAGGGTCGCACAGTTAGAACCATCAGACCACCTGGGCCTCTGATGTGGACTTGAAGGGTCTGTGTCTTCTCTGAAGCCCCTCACCCTGGCTGAAGGGACAGCTCCTCCCCCTAGCAAGCTACTTCTCTGTACCTCGGTTTCCTCATGGATAAAACAGGGATGATAATAATAGTCTCTGCTTCATGGGACTACTAGGAGAATTCAATGACATTCACATTCCTGAAGCACTTAGCATAATTCCTGGCACATCAAAAATCCTAGCAGCCACTATTGCCGCTGTGGCTGTTACCTTGACGTCAGGCTGCCTCCTCTGCAGCCTCCTCCGCTTCATCCTGCAGTGGGGGAGTCCCAGGGACTGAAGTCAGCGCTTTGGAGTCGTTTTCCTTACATGCACTTGAAACATCAATAAAAAGACTAAAGAACAAAAATCCACAATTACTCCACTTCACTACCCGACAAGCCCAGGGAGCTGGGTCCCATGGGAGAATGGCCTCATTAAATCACAGGCATCCTTAAGCATTAGAAGCCAAACAATGAGCAACTGAGTGAAATCTGTTTCAATTAAAATGTGTTTTGCCTCCTTCTCCTGGAGGAGAATTTTCTCCTAAGGGCAGCTCCTAATCTCACAAACGTAAGGACAGGTCTATTCTCCCATCTGGGCCAGGGGTGACTGGGGGTGGCCAGGTGCCCTGTGTCCAGAGGGGTGCCTTGAAGATGACCAAGGTGGCAGGTGCGGTGGCTCACGCCTGTAATCCCAACACTTTGAGAGGCTGAGGCGGGTAGATCATGAGGTCAGGAGTTTGAGATCAGTCTGGACAACATAGTGAAACCCCATCTCTACTAAAAATTAGCCAGATGTAGTGATGTGCGCCTGTAATCCCAGCTACTCGGGAGGCTGAGGCAGGAGAATCACATGAACCTGGGAGGTGGAGGTTGCAGTGAGCTGAGATCGTGCCATTGAACTCCAGCCCGGGTGACAGTACGAGACTACATCTCAAAAAAAAAAAAAAAAAGAAAGAAAGAAAAGAAAAACAGATGACCAAGGCCTTGTCCTGATCCAAATTCTCAGACAACTCACTGAACCTTCCACCCAGCCCTACTGTTGAGCTTGGAGGACCCTCCTCCCCAGCCCTTGAGAAGAGACCTGGATCTTTTAGAGCTCAATGGAGCCACAGGAAGGACCAGAAAACACAATGGAATCAGGAGAAGTGAGTTCCTAAGGGCTCTCAGGTTTGACAACAATAACCAGAGACAACCAACAACTACGGACAAAGCACAGCACAACAGAAAATACTGCGAACCCCAACAAACCGCACAGGCAGACCGGAAGCAGCTTCTGCCTGCACACCCTGGAAAGGCCCCGTGCCCCACGTCTCCCATGGCAGGTCTCCCAGGGGCCAGGGGCTTTCACTGCTTTCTTTCTGCTCCCAGCTCTCTCCCAGACAAAATGGAGCCAGTCTCATTGAAATTCATTCCTTCACCTAACGAACCCCGAGCGCTGGCTCCCTCCTGGACAGGGGAGCTGCAGCATGAACAGGGCCATCTCCCCAACTCCCACTGCGGGAGGCTGACTCTAAGCAAATCATCATCATTCATTGTGAACAATGGGAATGGTTGCTCCCTAGACCATGAAAACCGCAGCTGGAAGGTAGCAACCTCTGCCCTTCAAAACCAAAAGGTGTATTTTTGCCATTTGAAGGGACAAACTCCGGTAAGCACAGAGGGCAGTTTGTGCCTAGGGTGGGTGAGATGGGGGTGTGAGTGGGACCACCACCAACTCATTCTGTGCACAACATCAGACTCTCCTCTGAATACATGTTGCGTAAGAACCTAAGGGTTGTCCGTGCATAGAGGCCCCATGGGATTGGCCTGCCTGGGGCAGTCACCGCCCAAAATCTTGGCCTTCTTGCAAAAGATTCCCCAGAAGAAGTGTGAACCTTCTCACACCTGTCGGGCCCTAGCAATGCCACTCTGCTTCCTTTATCCCATCCGTACCCAATCCTGTGAAGGAGGCAGACCAGGGATTGCCTCTCCCATTTTGCAGATGAGGAAATTAAGGCCCTGGAAGGTCGCATGACTCTGTAGTCTCTGGGTCTCCAGGTGCCCTGGCCAGAGTGCTCTATCTGCCCAAAATTCATATGTCGAAGCCTTACCGGATAATACCACAGGATATGGCTTTATTTGGAGATAGGGTCTGTAAAGAGGTAATTAAAGTTAAATGAGATCATTACAGTAGGCCCCAATCCAATATAACTGCTGCTCTTATAAGAAGAGAAGATGAGGCTGGGCGTGGTGGCTCACACCTGTAATCCCTGCACTTTGGGAGGCCAAGAAGGGTGGATCACTTGAGGTTAGGAGTTCAAGACCAGCCTGGCCAACAAAGTGAAACCCCATCTCTACCAAAAAAAACACAAAAATTAGCCAGCCGTGGTGGCATGCACCTGTAGTTCCGGTTACTCAGGAGGCTGAGGCACAAGAATCACTTGAACCCAGGAGGTGGAGGTTGCTGCACTCTAGCCTGGGTAACAGAGCGAGACTGTCTCAAAAAAAAAAAAAGACAATGAGGGAGGCTTCCAGGAAAATGTCAGTGTAGGGAGCACAAGGAAGTTGCCTGTACCTAGACAATAACTGCACTGGCAGAATCTGTCCTGCATAACTATTTTGGAACTCGAAAGGAGCCTATTGGAGGACACTATTTTAAATAGGAGGTGACCAGTAGCTTGCAACTTCCAGGGGAAAGCTTGGTCTGTACATTGTGGTTAATTACAGTCAACCTCAGCTTTTAGCACAGCAGCAGCTACCATCCCCCAACCCCAGCTCCGTGGCAGACAGCTCTACATTGGTTCTGGGAGCAACCTGCAGATAGCATGTGGGAACCAAGGTAAGCAAACATTGGCCCTGGCCTCCACATCTCAGGATCTGTGTTCTGATTGCTGATTGCCACTTCTGATGACAGAGGTGCAAAGGGGCAGGCAGCCATTGTTGCACCTCTCCCCATTGTTGTAAGCCCCTCTCCTTCGGGCTGAATTGACTTCCAGGGGACTTAAAGGGCCAGTGTCCTTCACCCCTTCCCTTCAATTTTCTTCTGTTTTCCTTTTGGCAGCCATACATTAAAGACTATGACATTCAAAAGCAATTGGATATACAGGGAAAATTAGAAATTGACCATGTATGTCCAAGGAAAGAAACAGGCTCAGAAAAAAAAAAAAAAAAACCTGACTCACGCCTGTAATCCCAGCACTTTGCGAGGCCGAGGTGGGCAGATCACTAGGTCAGATCGAGACCATCCTGGCTAACATGGTGAAACCCCATGTCTACTAAAAATACAAAAAATTAGCCAGGCATGGTGGCGGGCACCTGTAGTCCCAGCTACTCAGGAGGCTGAGGCAGGAGAAGGGCATGAACCTGGCAGGCAGAGCTTGCAGCGAACCAAGTTTACGCCACTGCACTCCAGCCTGGGTGACAGAGTGAGACTTCATCTCAAGAAAAAAAATAAATAAACCTGAGAAGATCTTAAGTTTACACCTCAGGCTGATCCTTGGCACAGAGACAGCCTACAGTAATTCTGAAAATAAATAAAGAAATATATAGCAACAATGACAAAATAAACAGCAAACCCTAGGGGAGGGAGAGAATCTGATTTCCAGAGTTACTATATTATTAGATTCAAATCTCCAGTTTTCAATAACAAAAAGAAAATCACAAAGCATACAACGAAATAGAAAATTGTGACCCATTCGAAGGAAAAATGTAACTCAACAGAAACTGCCCCTGAAAAAGACCTGGTAGCAGATCTACTAGACAAAGACTTTAAAACGACTGTCTTACACATGCTCGAAAACTAGAGGAGATGTAGAAAAGTTATAAGAAATGGTCTATAAACAAAATGGAAAAATCAATAAAGAAATAGAAAACAAGAAATCAAAAAGAAATTTCAAAGCTGAAAAGTACTATAACTGAGCTGGGCGCAGTGGCTCACACCTGTAATCCCAGCATTTTGGGAGGCCAAGGCAGGCGGATCACGAGGTCAGGAGATTGAGTCCATCCTGGCTAACATGGTGAAACCCTGTCTCTACTAAAAATACAAAAATTAGCTGGGCGTGGTGGCAGGCACCTATAATCCCAGCTACTTGGGAGGCTGAAGCAGGAGAATGTCACAAAACAGGAGGCAGAGCTTGCAGTGAGCTGAGATCGCGCCACAACACTCCATCCTGGGTGACAGAGAGAGACTGTCTCTAAAAAAAAAAAAAAAAAGTACCATAACTGAAATGTACAATTTACTAGAAATACTCAAAGACTTATTTGGGCAGATAGAAAAAAGAATCAATGAACATGAAGACAGGACAAAGGAAATTATTGAGTCTAAGGAACAGAAAGAAAAAAATTAAAGAAAAGCAAACAGAGCCCAAGGGACTTTTGGGACACAATGGACCAACATATACATTGTAGGAGTCTCAGAAGAAGAGACAGAGATAGAGGAAGAAAGAATATTTGAAGAAATAGTGGCTGAAAACTTCCCAAATTTTATGAAGACATTAATATAAACATCCAAGAAGCTCAATAAACTCCAAGTAAGATGAACTCAAAGAGACCCACACTGAGACACATTACAAACTTTCAGCTGGGCATGGTGGAACATGCCTGTAATCCCAGCACTTTGGGAGGCCAAGGTAGGCAAATCACTTGAGCTCAGGAGTTCAAAACCAGGCTGGGCAAAACAGCAATGCCCCATCACTACAAAAAATACAAAAATTAGCTGGCTGTGGTGGTGTGCACCTATAGTCCCAGCTACTTGGAAGGCTGAGGTGGGAGGATTGCTTGAGCTCAGGAGGTCAAGGCTGCAGTGAGCTGAGATCATGCCACTGCACTCCAGCCTGGGCAACCAAGTAAGACCCTGTCTCAAAAAAAAAAAAAAAAAAAAGAAGAAGAAAGAATTTTAGAAGAGATAAGTGGCTGGTCACATAGGGGAGCTTCTCAATAAGATTATCAGCATATTTCTCATCTGAAACTTTGGAGGCCAGAAGGCAGTGGGCCAATATATTCAAGGTGCTAAAAGGAAAAGAACTGTCAACCAAGAATTCTACATTCAGCAAAATTGTCCTTCAAAAGTTAAGGAGAAAGGGTGAATAGAGTAAAATTGTGGGTATTAGAGGCTAGGAAGGGGAGGAGGAGGGAAGGCTATGGAGACTTTAGTCAATGGATACAAAATTACAGCTAGATAGAAAGAATGAGTTCTGATGTTCTGCAGCACTGTAGGGTGAAAATGGTTAACTATAATTCGTTATATACGAGAGAGGATTTTGAATGTTCACAACACAAAGAAATCATAAATGTTTGTGGTAATGGATGTGCTAATTACCCTTATTTGATCATTCCAAATCATACACATATATCAAAATATCACTCTCTATTCCATAAATATGTACAATTATGTGTTAACTCAAAATAAAAGAAATAAGTGTAATTTAAAGTGAAAAAATGTTAAGTGAAGATAAATTAAGACATTCTCAGATAAACAAAAATTAAGAGAGCATCCTCTGGTGGTGGTGTTATCACTAGGCCTACCCTGAAAGAAATGCTCAAGGGAATCCTGCAGGGTGAAATGAAAAGACACTAGACAGTAACTTGAAGCCATGTGAAGAAATAAAGGTCTCAATAAGGGTAAATATATGTGCAATTATAAAAGATATATTGTTGTAACAATTATATGTAACTTCATCTGTTTTTTACATGATTTCAGAGACTACTGCATTTTTAAAAATTAGTCTAAAGGCTAGTATTATTATAACTTGGGTTGGTAGCCCTACATTTTATTATCTACATAATTTAAGAAACTGGCCGGGCGCGGTGGCTCACGCTTGTAATCCCAGCACTTTGGGAGGCCGAGGCGGGCGGATCACGAGGTCAGGAGATCGAGACCACGGTGAAACCCCGTCTCTACTAAAAATACAAAAAAATTAGCCGGGCGTGGTGGCGGGCGCCTGTAGTCCCAGCTACTTGGAGAGGCTGAGGCAGGAGAATGGCGTGAACCCGGGAGGCGGAGCTTGCAGTGAGCCGAGGTTGCGCCACTGCACTCCAGCCTGGGCGACAGAGCGAGACTCCGTCTCAAAAAAAAAAAAAAAAAAAAAAAAAAGAAACTAATAGATTTAAAACAGCCATTGGCTTATATTTTTAGACAAACAATATGTAAAGATGTAGTTTTATGACATCAGCAACTGAAAGGAGTGGGGCTAGAACTGTAAAGGAACAGAGTTTTTGTGTGTTATTGAAGTTAATAAGGTATAAATTCAAATTAGAGTGTTATAATTTTAGGATGTTAAATGTAACCAAATCCCATGGTAACTGCTAAGAAAATAGCTATAGAGTATGCACAAGGCCAGGTGTGGTGGCTCACACCTGTAATCCCAGCACTTTGGGAGGCTGAGGCAGGAGGATTGCTGGAGCCCAGGAGTTTGAGATCAGCCTGGGCAACATACCTAAACCCCGTCTCTATTTTTTAAAAAAAGTACAAAAATTAGCTGGGCATGGTGGCACACACCTGTGATCCCAGCCACTTGGGAGGCTGAGGTGGGAGGATTGCTTGAGCCCAGGAGGTCAAGGCTGCAGTGAGCCTTTATGCCACTGCCCTCCAGCCTGGGCAACAGAGTGAGTCCCTGTCTCAAAAAAAAAATGCATGAAAGGAAATGAGAAAGGAATTTAAACATTTCACTAGGAAAAAATTAACCACAAAATAAAACTATCACATGGAAATGAGAGATTAAAAAAGCTATAAGGCATATCAAAAACTAATACAAAAATGACAGAAGTCCATCCTTAAGTAACAAAAATCAATAAAACCAAAATTTGGCTCTTTGGAAAGATCAACAAAATTGACAAGTCTTTAGATAGATGGACTAAGAAAAAACAGAAGACTGAAATTACTAAAATCAGAAATGAAAGTGAAAACATTACTACAAATTTTACAGAAATGAAAAGGTTATAAGCGGGTACTATGAACAATTGTATACCCCAAAATTAGATAATTTAGAGAAAATGGACAAATTCCTAGAAACACAAAAACCAATACTAAATTTCTATTTTCAGAAATAGAAAATCTAGGCTGAGCACAGTAGTTCATGCCTGTAATCCAACACTTTGGGAGGCCCAGGCAGGTGGATTACATGAGGCCAGGAGTTCAGGACCAGCCCAACCCACATAGCAAAACCCCGTCAGTACCAAAAAATACAAAAATTCGCCAGGCGTAGTGTTGCATGCCTGTTGCCCCAGCTACTTGGGAGGCTGAAGTGAGAGAATTGCTTTGAACCCAGGAAGCAGAGGAGGTTGCAATGAGCTGAAATTGTACCACTGCACTCCAGCCTAGGCTATGCAGTGAGACTATGGAAGGAAGGAAGGAAGGAAGGAAGGAAGGAAGGAAGGAAGGAAGGAAGGAAGGAAGGAAGGAAGGAATGGAGGGAGGGAGGGAGGGAGGGGAGAAGGAGAGGGAGATTGAAGCAGTAATCAAAAAATCTTCTGACAAAGAAAAGCCCTGGTAGACCTGATGGCTTCACTGGTAAATTCAATCAAACATTTAAAGAAGGGCAACAATCCTTCTCAAACTTTTCCAAGAAATGGAAGAGGAAGGAAAACTTCTTTACTCATTCTGTGAGGCCAGCATTACCCTGATACCAAAGCTAGATAAAGACACTACAAGAAAAGAAAACTACAGACCAATGTCCTTTATGAATATGGATGCAATCATTGTCAAAAAATACTAGCAAACCAAATTCAGCAGCTTATTAAAAGCCTTATACACCATAATCAAGTGGGATTTAGTTCTCAAACAAGGATGGTTCAACATACAAAAATTGACCAATGTGATAAACAACATTAACAGAATGAAGGAGGAAAAAACCACATGATCATCTCAATTGATGCAGAAAAAAAGCATGTGACAAAATTCAACAGCCTTTCATGACAAAAAAAGCCTCAACAAAGTAGGAATGCAAAAAAAAAAAAAAAAAAAAAAACCTCAATTGGCCAGGCACAGTGGCTCATGCCTATAATCCCAGCACTTTGGGAGGCCGAGGTGGGCGGATCACCTCAGGTCAGGGATTCGAGACCAGCCTGGCCAACATGGTGAAACCCCATATCTACTAAAAATACAAAATTAGCCAGGCATGGTGGCACATGCCTGTAATCCCTGCTACTTAGGAGGCTGAGGCCAAAGGATCGTTTGAGCCTGGGAGGCAGAGGCTGCAGTGAGTCAAGAGTACACTGCACTCCAGCCTGGGCAACAGAGTGAGACTCCATCTAAAAAAAAAAAAAAAACCTCAATATAATAAAACCCATTTATGAAAAACCCACAACAAATGTCATACTCAATGGTAAAAGACTAAAAGCTTTTTATCTAAGATCAGGAAGAAGGCAAGGATGCCCAGTTTTGCCACTTCAACATAGCAGTGGAAGTTCTAGCAAGAGAAATTCATCAAGAAAAAGAAATAAAAACATCCAATTGGAAAAAGAAAAGAAGTAAAATTATCTCTGTTCAGAGATGATATGATTTTCATATGTAGAAAACCCTAAGTATTTCACCCAAAAAAAAAGTTGGAACTAATAAATGAATTCAGCAAAGTAGTAAGATACAAAATCAACACACAAAAACTAGTTGCATTTCTATACACTAACAATGTGCAATCTGAAATGGAAATTACAAAAACAATTCCATGTACAACAGTAACAAAATGGAGAGAATACTTAGGAACTAACCAAGGGGATGAAAGATTTGTAGAATGAAAACTACAAAACATTGCTGAAATAAAGAAGACATAGGCTGGGCACGGTGGCTCACGTCTATAATCCCAACACTTTGGGAGGCTGAGGTGAAAGGATCGCTTGAGCCCAGAAGTTCAATCTACAGATTCAATGCAATCCCTAACAAAATCCCAATGATGTTTTTCAAAGAAATAGAAAACCCCATCCTAAAATTCACATGGAATCTCAAGGGACCATGAATAGCCAAAACAATCTTGAAAAAGAACAGCAAAGCTGGAAAATTCATACTTCCTGATTTCAAAACTTACTACAAAGCTATGGTAATCAAACCAGTGTGGAACTGGCATAAAGATAACACAGACCAATGGAATAGAGAGCCCAGAAATAATAAACCCTTACATGGGGTTTATTATTAATATTATTATTATTTGAAACAGAGCTTCACTCTTGTCACCTAGGTTGGAGTGCAGTGGCGGGATCTCAGCTCACTGCAACCTCCATGTCCTAGGTTCAAGCGATTCTTGTGCCTCAGCCTCCTGAGTAGCTGGGGTTACAGGAGCCCACCACCATGCCTGGCTGATTTTTGTATTTTTAGTAGAAACAGGGTTTTACCACGTTAGCCAGGCTGGTCTCAAACTCCTGACCTCAGGTGATCCACCCACCTCAGCCTCCCAAAGTTGCGAGATTACAGGTGTGAGCCACCCTGCCCAGCCGGGTTTATTGATTTTTGACAAAGGTGCCAAAACCATTCCATGGCAAAGGACAGTTTATTCAACAAATGGTGCTGGGAAATCTGAATATCCACAAGCAAAAGAATGAAATTGGACCTTTACCTAACACCATATACAAAAATTAACTAAAAAATGGATCAAAGACCTAAATGTAAGACCTAAAACTATAGATGCTTAGAAGAAAACATAGGGCTCAGAGAGTTCAGGAGAAAGGAGAATAGGGAGTTAGTGTTTAATGGGTATAGAGTTTCAGTTTTACAGCATGAAGAGTTCTGGAGGTAGATGGTAATGATATTTGCACATCATTATGAAGGTCTGTAATAGTAGATGCAAAAGTAATTGCTGTTTTGCCATTACCTTTAATGGCACTCATCTATGAGCCTTGCTGGGAGACAGAGCCCAACCCCCACTGCAGAAGCAAAAAAATGCCAGGTTCTCATCTGGGATTGGTCAAACAAATACATCTTGAACTTTAAGTGGGAGGCTGGTGACATCAAGAAGCAGGGAATCCAGTTTGGTGGATGTCACAGGAACACCAGATTTCCAGGAGCTGCACAACATATAGTTGCTGTGGTCCCCTGTCTGCAGCAGACACGGGTGTGTCGATATACCTGGCCATCCTTTGGTGGTCCCACCAGAGTGCTGATGGCATAGTGCCTCATTGTGGTCAAGTGAGCTGGCATCCCCACTGTAAAGAAAAGGTTCACACAGCAGGCCTGAGACTTCCGTCCTTAGAAAGGGCTGCTTGAAAGACTGTCTCTGGGCTGGCATCTGAGAACTTGGATTTGGGGAGTATTTTCCCTATTTGCTAACTGTTAAGATGGGCTAATCAGTTTGTCAATTAGGGAATGTTTAAATGTACAATGTGGTTTATGCTAGACACCTGCTTTCCTTCTGAGGGTCTGGTAATTTGATACATGCTAGGCAAAGAGTGCCTATGAAATTGACCCTTAATAAAAACCGTGGACTCCTAGGCACAGACAAGCTTCCCCAGTTTACAACATTCACACCTGCTCTCTCAGTCTGATGCTGGAGAAATTAAGCATATCCTACGGACTCCGCTGGGAGAGGACGCTTAGAAGCTTGCACCTCGTTTCCTCCAGGTTTTGTCCAAAGCATTTTTTCCATTTACTACTTCTCTTTGTATCAGTTTGCTGTGATAAATCCTAGCCATGAGTATGACTGTATGTTGAGCCCTATGAGTCCTGCTAGCAATTCAGCAAACGTGAAAGTAATCTCGGAAATGCCTGTAAGGACACACTGTGAATCCAAAATATCTGAGACAGATCTCGATCAATATAGAAAAGCTTATTTTGCCAAGGTTAAGGACGTGCCTACAACACAGCCTCAGGAGGTTCTGATGACCACATGCCCAAGGTGGTCAGGATACAGCTGGCTTTTATACATTGTAGGGAGACGTGAGACATCAATCAATATGTGTAAGATGTACATTGGTTTGGTCCAGAAAGGCAGGACAACTCGAAGGGGGAGGGCTTCCAGGTGATAGGTAGAAAAGAGACAAAAGGTTGCCTTCTTTCGAGTCCTTGATCAGCCTTTCATTGGATACAGTTTAGTCTGGCTCAGTGAATCTGCATTTTACATAAGCAGAGGAAGCAATCAGATATGCATTTGTCTCAGGTGAGCAGAGATGACTTTCTGTCCCACACATGTGAAGATAAGCGATCAGTTAACATTGCCAGGATGAAATTCAACAGAACTGGTTTAGGGTAAAGATCTTGAAGGCCACAAGGAATTTCCTTGTGGGCAAATTATGTGGGAGGTATGTCGCTTTTTTATCTGTATAGCCATCTTATTTAAGAATAAATGGGAGGCAGGTTTGCCTAACATTGTTCTCAGCTTGACTTTTCCCTTGGCTTAGTGATTTAGGGTCTTGAGATTTATTTTCCTTTCACAATACCTACTTACCCATCCCTATCGAAGACGGCTCCTTTATCCTCCACTCATTTGGAACGTGTTCTTGAATGATGGACCCAGATCTTTGTCCCAGCACCAGTTCTGGTGAGGGGCATTAGAACCACCCAGGGAGATTGTTAGCCATACAGGATCCTGGGGCTCACCCATTCCCTGATTCAGCAGGTCTGGAGCTAGCCCAGGAAATCAGGTGGCTGGCTAGTCCCCCAGGGGGTTCTGATGCTCAGTCAGACGAGGGAACCCCTGGCTTAAAGGAAGACCTCCCCAGCCCAGAATCTGGACACCTGAGGTTGACCACCACTTTGGACAATGACCTGAGGGGCTCTCTTGGGCATATCTTCTCCTCGGGGTCCATTTATCTCCACCCCCAACTGAGGGGCTTGGCCCCAGCTCTGGGTTCTTAGTGTTTTGGTGGTCACAAATCCCTTTGTGAATCTGATGAAAGCAATGAACACTCTTTCTAGGGAACATGAACACACACACACACACACACACACACACACACACACACACACACGGAAGCACAGTTTTACCTATAATTTAGCAGTCTATAGACCCTATGTGAAGATCCCTGACCTAAATCCCACCTAAGGCTCCCAACTCTCACGTTCTATGATTCTATCAACAATCAACCAAACAATGAAGCATCTTCTGTCACCTCAGACCCTCAAACTCATGAACCAGTGTTTTGGTACCAGCCTCCTAATGTCTGTAAAATTGCAAATACCAAGACTAATTTTCTCTCTGGAGTGGTGCAGATAAAGAGTTATATCAAGTGTGGTTATTAAATTTCCATATTTAGATGTGCAAAGCCAGCCTCCTCCAGGAGTCCTTAAAAGCCATTCAGTTCCCAACAATCAGATTCACAGCTGCTGCAGCCGATTCTCGACATTTTTCCTCAGGTGGAGTGGAGGCTGAGGTCCTGCTCCCAGGCTCAGCCCTGAGTCACCCACAGGACTTGGCCACCCATGAGTGCAGGCAGAAAGTAAAGAGAGAGACGCAAGCCAGAAGACATGTCACCTCCTCTGAGGAGCCGTCCCTGACCCCCAGTAGCAGTTAATCATTCCTTCTTTTGCATTTCAACAGTATATTATGTGAGCTGCTATTACAGGCTTTGAAATGATTTGCCTGGCATTATAGTTCATTGTGTACTCATGTGCCTCCTCCAAAGTGTAAGCAATTTAGGATACAAATTTATTCTGCATTCAGGTCAGATGCCCAGGAACCACCTGCCCTGCCCCAGGCTGCTGCCTGCTGCTTCTCTAATATCCTGTACTTCCTGGGAAACTGCTTTCCTCTGCTTCTGGGATGAGCTCATGACCATGCCCTGGACAGTCAGAGGGTTCCAATCCTCTGCCACAGTGATTCGTTCAGGGATAGGTATATGACCTGACAGGCCAACGAAATTCAACCCTGGGATGTTTGCTGAAACTGTCAGAGAAGAGGCATTATCTTTCCACTGGGGTTCCAAAGCTAATTGGATAGAAGCCTGGATCTGCACTGGGGCCTCGAAGCTGATTGGATGGAAGCCTGGATCTGCACCGGGGCCTCAAACCTGATTGGATGGAAGCCTGGATCGGCACTGGGGCTCCAAAGTTGATTGGATGGAAGCCTGAATCTGCACTGGGGCTCCAAAGCTGATTGGATGGAAGCCTGGATCTACAGATGCCATCCCTGCTGAGAGTGGAGAGTATGAGCCTCAGCGGAAGCTAGTGCAGAGGACAGCAGTGCTGGCAGATGGAGAGAGGGACAAAGTCCTAATAATGGGCTTGTTTGAGGCTCTGGATCCTGCCAAACTGAAGCCAGTGCCACTCTTGAGCTTCCCAGTTTTATCAGCCAATCAATCCCTTTTTGTGTGAGCCAGTCTGAGATGAGTTTCTGTCCCTGGTGACCCAGAGTCCCCGATAAGGCCCTCAGAGTCCTAACTTGCCTCTGAGGTACTGAGTAGCTTGGTAAAGGGTATGCACTGAGGCATGGGGCAGTGGTGACTTGTTTGAGGCCATGGAGCATCTTAGGGAGGGGCTGAGACCAGAACTCAGGTTGCTTGAATCTCAGACCATTCTCTGTATGACACACTGCCTCTCTTCCTCTGCCTGGGGGTCCAGCATTGGACCAGACCAAATGGCCAAACACAAAGCTGCCCTAAAGCCACCACAGAGTGAGATGCTCCCTCAGCACCCACCCCAAAAAGGCCCGATGGGGTCCAGGCCACAGACAGGCAAAGGTCAAAACAGGCTGTCCCCATAGCACTCAGGGTGGAGGCTGCTTCTAGCCTGAAGATGGGTTTCCATCCAGAAGGGAACCTGGAGTATGCAGGGAGTTAAGGGAAAAGCCAAAGAGAAGAGACCAGAAGTGACATCTCCACTTCGTCCAGCAGTCCAGGTGCTGCTGCTACTGCAACCAGCCTCAAGGACACAAGCTGGGTCACGCTTACAACACACTTTACATCCTTGGATCTTCTCACCTGCCCAGGAAGGGGTGGTTTGCCCCAGGAATAACAGAGGGTATCTGCCCACAGTGGTGACTGTCAGTCTGGGACCCATGCCCTTGCCCATGATGTGAGTGTGGTTGAGAAATACTGAGCAGAATCATCCTTCTTTTTGGCTCTTTGCTATTGATTGATTTGTAGTTTTACTGGACTGTGGTTTAAGACTGTGGTCTGTATATAGTAGTTCTTTGGTATTTATTGAGACCTGCTTTGAGCTAGTAAATAATCGATTTTTTTAATTTCCACATATACTTGAAAATATATGTATATTTAAATGATAAATACAGAGCTAGGGTTCTCTGTGTATGTATCTGACTGAGATTGATAAAGACAGTTTTTAAAACTTCTGTGTCTGTGCTAACTTGTTTCCCTACTACAGCTCTCATTTTCCAGAAGACTCTGTTAAAATCTCCCACTAAGACTGCAAATCTTCCCATTTCTTCTTCTAATTGTCTATTTCCTATAAATATTTGAAACAAATGCGGGGAGAGATCCAAGTCCAGGTGTGTCTTCCTGGTGAATTGTTCCTTTTACATGACGTAAGGCCTCTTTCTCATGCAATGTGTCTGATGATAGTATTGCTACACTGGCTTTCCTTTCTTTTTCTTTTTCTTTTTTTTTTTTTTTTTTTGAGACAGAGTCTCGCTCTGTCTCCCAGACTGGAGTGCAGTGGTGCGATCTCGGCTCACTGCAACCTCCGCCTCCTGGGTTCAAGCAATTCTCTGCCTCAGCCTCCCGAGTAGCTGGGATTACAGGCACCTGTCACCACGCCCGGCTAATTTTTTTGTATTTTTAGGAGAGACAAGGTTTCACCATCTTGGCCAGGCTGGTCTTGAACTCCTGGCCTTGTGATCCACCTGCCTTGGCCTCCCAAAGTGCTGGGATTACAAGTGTGAGCCACCGCGCCCGGCCAACACTAGCTTTCTTTCGGTCAGAAGTTGTTGGGTATACGCTTTCTGTTTCTTTCAAACTTTCGGTACCCTTGTCTTCCAGATGCGCCACTGTTAACAGCACAAAGCCGGATTCGAGTTGGGGGTGGGGTGGTGTTGTTAGTGTTGGTAGGGCTGGTGTTTGGGGCTGTTTGTTAGTTTTGTTTTTTGAGACAGGGTCTCACTGTCGCCAATGCTGAAGTGGAGTAGCATGATCACGTCTCACTGCAGCCTTGATTTCCTGAGCTCAAGGGATTCTCCTGCCTCAGCCTCCCAAGTAACTGGGACCACAGGTGTGCACCGATAGTGTTTTTAATCCAGTCTGAGAATTTCTGTTTTTTAAATGGTAAGCACTATCCACTTACATGTATTGTGATAACTGAAGAATTCAGATTTCCTTCCAGCATTCTATTTTGTGTTTTGTTTTTATTTTGCTTTTTCTTTGCTTCTTTTTTCTCCTTTTCTGATTTCTATTTGGTTAATCAGAGTTTGTTGGTGGTTTTTGTTTTTTTATTTTTAACAATAGCTGTTTGTCCTACATTCAGGGTTTTTTTAGAAGATTCTTTTTCTACTGACTTCAAATACTTAAATGATTTTAGCTAGTTTCTATCATATTTTAATAAATATGTAACAAGATTCCAAGTTACACAGTGTCATTACACATTGTGTCACATCAATGACACTAAGACCTTAGGATCTTTCCTCTAATCTCACCACCATTTTCCAAGTTGTTGTGGTCTAGCACTTTTGAATCCCCAAAACTGGTTGCTATTTAACCACTGTTTTTTATACACTCCATGCTTATTTAGATTTAATTACCAAATTATTATCTCACAGTTACTTCTTACGTCCTATTTTTTCCTTCTAGGCTTAAATTATATCTTAATGGAATGCATCCTTTAGTGACGCTTTCAGCAAGAATCTGTGAGTGCTACAGTCTCTTGGACTTTGTCTGAACACGTCTTTTTTTCACTCTCACTCGTAGCTGGCTACGGAATTTTTGATTAACAATTATTTGCTGTGGCATCTTTATTATATCGTTCCATTGTCTTCTGGCCTCTATTGTTACTAAGTCTGCTGTGAGCCAGATCATTGTTATTTTGTAGGTAATTCATTTATATCTGGTTGCTTTTAAGATTCATCGTTGTTTTTTTGTTTTCTGCAATTTTATTCCTTGTATATAAGTGTAGATTTACTCGTTTTTAGTTTCAGAGGTAAAACACTCCCTTTTCTCCACTTTCAATATGAAGATTCGTATCTTTCATCAATTCTAGAAAACTCTCAGCCGTGATCTCTTTAAATATTACTTCTCTGCCTGGCACAGTGGCTCACGCCTGTAATCCTAGAACTTTGAGAGACTGAGGTGGGCAGCTCACTTGATGTCAGGAGTTCGAGACCAGCCTGGCCAACATGGTGAAACCCCGTCTCTACTAAAAATACAAAATTTAGACCAGTGTGGTGGTGCATGCCTGTTAATCCCAGCTAGTTAGGAGGCTGAGGCAGGAGAATCGCTTGAACCCAGGAGGCAGAGGTTGCAGTGAGCTGAGATCACACCACTGCACTCCAGCCTAGGCAACACAGCAGGACTCTGTCTCAAAAAAATAAATAAAATATTACTTCTCCCTGAGTTGCTCCATGCTGTGCTTCCTGGAATACCTATTAGATGCATGTTGGACTTTCTCATCCTATCTTCCAAATATCTTAACCTCTCTTTTATAGTCTCCTTTTTAGCATTATGTATTGCATTTGGGAGAATCTCATCACTGATTTTCTCCTTGTGTCTAACCTGCTATTTAACCTATCTACTGAGTGTCTTCATTTCCTTGTTTTAAGCTATCTCTTACAGAAGGATGAATGGCTTCATTTCAATGACTGTTTTTTCTAGAAATTAAATTTGGTTCTTTTACGAATCTGTTTTTTCTTTTATTATGGTACCCTGATTTTTCCTTATTGTTTCTTTTCCATTTTTTTTTTTCTCTCTCTTTAGTAAATTCAAATGGCCCCAGGTTCTTAGAATCCTTGTCCTACGTCTGATCTGTTCCTCCTGGTGATTCTTCATTTCTCTTGTGATTCTGGACTCTGAGCTCATCTTCAGCAGTCCCATGGGCCCTGAATTGTGAAAGAATTACTGTTGACAGTCTTATATTCGCTTCTGCAAAGGGCCCCAGAGGGCCTATATTTTACATTAATATCTCAGCGTAGGAAGTTCTCTATCACAGACCTTAACTCAGACGCTATACTGAAAGGTGTCATAGACAGAAGGCTTCCAGTTCTTATTGGTTTGGTTTTTGGATCTTAAATCATAGACCCAAATGTGTCTATAGCAAATGAGGTTGAGGTGATAAAACTTCCTTGTTGTACCCTAGAGGACTATATCCAAAGGCTCAGGGTATTGGAATACGGGAGTGAGTTTACTGTGTGAGACTTCTCACCTGCCCTCCAACTATGTCCCCTGGAAGCATCCAGAGGCCACTCCCTTCACCCAGGTTTTGAGAAATACTTTGGTGGGTTTGCACCACACCCTTGAAGATCTCCACGTGCTTATTTTCACTAGACCAGAAATGATAATGGTGTCAAACTGGGTTCCCTGAATTCATTAGGAAAAATGAAATCCCAGGGAAGCGGAAGCCCAGGGATGGCACGGAGCCACCAGAGGGCCAGGCTGGCATGGTTTCCGTAATGAGCAACAAAACCGAAGTGTTAATGGTTGGACAAGACTACATCTATGTCATAGGCTGAAAGATCATGGTCTCCCTAGAACTGAAAGAAATGGGCAACCTGCTACTCACTAGGTTTACATAAACAGAAAAGCTCTAGATCAGAAGTTTGACTTGAATTAGCATAGTAGTCAAAGTCAAAGAGTCTTGATGAAGGAGTCTCAATATCACATCATAACTAGAGCATGTGAAATGGATTCCATTTAATGCAGACATGTTTGGATAATACAATCCACCCTGCCCCTTGAGAGGGAACTCAGCTACACTACCAATATACCTTTCCCAACATGACCTGCAGCCATCGGCCAGGTTACTGTGCATTGGAGAAGAGGAAATAACTAGACTTTTTAGAAATTATTAAACACTGGCTCTGAACCGACATCAACCATTCCCAGACTTGAGCTAGTCCACAGGCCCAAAGCCTCTATAAATAATGTAGTGTAACAAACTGCATCAGAATTTAGTGGCTTAAAACAACATCATTTTTTCTGCTTATAAATCCGCGTTTGGGGCAGGGCTTTGTGGGAACAAGTCATCTCTGTGCTACTTGGCCTCAGCTGGAACAACTCAGGCTGAGGGCCGGAATCATCTGAAGGCTCATCCGGATGTCTGGTGGTTGAAGCTTAAAGGACTCAAAGAGCTGGGGACTAGAAAAGCTGGGACCCCTCCACTACCTCTCTCTGTCTTTATGTGACCTTCACTTGTGGTCTGTCCAGGATGGCAGCTTCAGCATAGCCAGACTTCTTATATGTTGGTTCAGGATTCCCAAGGCACAAAGGGGAGAGGGGGAGAGGTAGAGAGGGAGAGAGAGAAAGAGGGAGAGAGGGAAAGAGACAGAGAGAACCAGATGAAAACTAAATCTAAATCACCTTTTAGTGCCTAGTTTCAGATTCCAAGCAGCATCACTTCTTCTAAGTTCTGTTTTTTAGAACTGACAGCTCATATTTCAATAAAGAGACGTAGACCCCATATCTCAATGGAGGAGTCTCAACATTACACATAACTAGAGCATGTGAGGTTGGCTACATTTAATGCAGCCATGTTTGGATAATACAATCTACCCTGTCCCCTTGAGAAAGAGCTCAGCTATATTCAATATAGCCTTCCCAATGCGACCTGCAACCATCGGCCAGGTTACTATGCATTGGAGAAGAGGAAATAACTAGACTTTTGAGGGATTACTAAACACTGGCTCTGAACCAACACCAAGCCAAGTGGCCATGGCATCACGGACAGAGGCTCTACATGGGCTCATGTAGAACATGTTCTTCCATTCCTTAGGGCCACCTGGCTATAGATATGTCACCATTCCCCAGGGGAACCAGCCAGTGATCCAGTGGCAAGTTGATGACATTGTATCATTTCAATCATGGGAAGGGCAAAACTTTTCTAATTGGAATAGAATCTTTAAATATGGATTTGCTTTCCCTACTGGCCATACTTCTGCTAAAAACCAGCATATGTGGGCTTACTGAATACCTAATTCGCAATCATGGTATTTATTTGGAGGCCAATATAAGGAAGAGAGGGTGACTTCCACAAATCCAAATAAAATATAAGCAAATTGTAGAATTAACATTTTACCTTCATCAATTTCATATTTATTAAAGTACTTTTCTGACAATTTGAGACCAGCAGATGTAAAGTTTCAGGGAAGAATTACTTTTTTTAATCCTGCCCTACTATGATCAAATTTATTATGAAAGATTAGCTAGAGGAAAAAAGCAAACACTTTCTAATTTATTATAGGAAACATTTCCTCGACTGTCCACCAAGCTTTCTACAAGTTGCAGACCTCAAAACATGTTGATCATTTGATTCCATTTTCTTAAAAAAAACCCATCATGGCCGGGTGTGGCGGCTCACACCTGTAATCACAGCACTTTGGGAGGCCGAGGCAGGTGGATCACAAGGTCAGGAGTTCAAGACTAGCCTGGCCAATATGGTGAAATCCTGTCTCTACTAAAAATACAAATATTAGCTGGGCGTGGTGGCGAGCACCTGTAGTCCCAGCTACTTGGGAGGCTGAGGCAGGAAAATCGCTTGAATCCACGAGGCAGAGGTTGCAGTGAGTGAAGATTACACCACTGCACTCCAGCCTGGTGACAGAGTGAGACTCCGTCCTAAAAAAAAAAAAAAAAAAAAAAATTCATAACTTTTATTCTTGCAGCTACACTGAAAACAGTGCCTGTGTCCTGAGATTGCATCAGACTAAATAAATCTGAACTTTTCCTCAGGAGCTGAAGTTCTGCATGGTCAAGATTCCTTTCCAAACAAACCTGTCCATGACACTGCCCCATTTCTACCAGCTGACCTGCTTCAGACCTCCTGGCCAGCTCCTGGCTGCCCTCCAGGAGGCCAAGACGTGCCCTGAATGCCAACAGGTGTCAGTGCTATGGCTTGGGGCTTTCTCATTCATCCAGAATCAGCTTTGTCTGTGCTCTAAGCCGCGGCAGGTGTCAGAAGCCAATCTCCAAGGCACTGCTCAAGCCCAGCCTCATTCCTAAAGTAGGAATGCTGGCCGGTAGTGCTAGATCTCGTGTGTGTGTGTGTGTGTGTGTGTGTGTGTGTGTGTGTGTGTGTGTGTATGTTTGGTTTGGGGGGTAGGGGTTTTGTTTGTTTGTTTTTGAGACAGAGTCTTGCTCTGTCGCTCAGGCTGAAGTGCAGTGGCGCGATCTCCACCTCCTGGATTCAAGCAATTCTCCTGCCTCAGCCTCACAAGTAGCTGGGATTACAGGGGTGCGCCATGATGCCCCCCTGATTTCTGTATTTTTAGTAGAGACAGGTTTTCACCATGTTTGCCAGGCTGGTCTCCTGACCTCAGGTGATCTGTCCCAGCCTTGGCCTCCCAAAGGGCTGGGATTACAGGTGTGAGCCACCACACCCAGCCTGTTTGTTTTTTTAAAAAAAGCCTCCTTGCAGGTAAGTTAAGACACAGCCTGTCCTTGAGCAGAAGTGTCAGCAGCTACAGAAAGAGTCTCAAGGTGGCTATATCCACGCACATCTCCTCTGGTTCACTCAGTCACCCTTCACTAACTACCACCTATGGCGTCAGAGCTGTGGGCCCGAAGAGGGGCAGGGAGTCCTGCTGAGGAAGGCGGCAGCAAGGAGCAACAGTGTCGCACAGAAGTAGATGCATGAGTTACTAACTTGAGCAGAAGAGGACTGTGGGGAGTCAGGGAAGTTGTGCCACTCAAGTCTCCTTCAGACGCAAGGAACAGAATCCCAAATTGAATCAACTCAAACAAACAGGAGACTTACTGGCTCACCTCACTGGGAAGTCCGGGGTTATCCTGCTTCAGGCCTGGCTGGATCCAGGGGCTGAAGCAATGATGTCATTAGGGCTCTGTACGTGGTTTACTTCTGCAGGGAGATGCTCTTCCTGTGGGGGAAAGATGACCACTGCAGTCACAGACTCATCATATCCCACGTGAGTAGTGACAGCAAAATGATCATCTGTCTCTCTCATAACATCATTCCCAGGAAAGGGTCTGACTTGTCACATGCCCATGCCTGAACCAATCTTTGTGACCAGGGAGACAGGATATTCAAACTGATCAGTCTGTGTCATCTGCCCACCTGTGGCAGGAGCAGAGCTGTGACCAACAACCCTACCAGGAGCCTGGGGCATGAGGGAGGTATTGTGCAGAAAGAGCCAGAGAAGGAGTGCACGAAGGCTGCTTCAACCACTGAAGGCTTGAGATGGCACGTGAGCTGGCCTTGATGGCTGAACGCAACCTACTAGGGAACAGTGAGGAGGCAGAGCAAACAGGCGTGGGACAGGATTGATCCCAGAGAATGGCTGGAGAGGGAGAAGCAAGCAGAGTGAGCCACAAAGCTCCACTCCCGGGCCTCGTCTGCTCCACCTCTCACCCCTCCTGGCCTGTCTGCCACTTGATTCTGGGGGTGGGGCACGGTGCAATGATGACAGATGAAGAAGCAGATAGCATACTGACTTCTAGTTAGGCTATCTAATAATGGAGATTA
Source organism: Hylobates moloch (assembly GCF_009828535.3). Lineage (NCBI taxonomy): Eukaryota > Metazoa > Chordata > Mammalia > Primates > Hylobatidae > Hylobates > Hylobates moloch. The sequence continues at coordinate 14,491,115 of NW_026652278.1, read as the reverse complement.
GCACCACCAAATCCTAGCTGAAAGCACGCTCAGGTGTGCAATGCTGCAATCATTAGGAAGAAGGAGGCCAGGCCGGCAGGTGCAGCTATTGAGACCATTCTGGCAGAAGAACCCAGTGCCTGAGGTGAGCTGGCTGCAGTCTCTGGAGGCACGGGAGGCAATCATTGCTGGGCTTTCAGGGTGAAGGCAGCAGCAAGGATAAGACAGAGCTCAGGATTTAGAACGCAACATCCTGCTTTCAAATTTTTTGTATTTTAAAAAAATAAGTAAACAGGCCAGGCATGGTGGCTCACGCCTGTAATCCCAGCTCTTTGGGAGGCCAAGGCAGGTGGATCACCTGAGGTCAGGAGTTTGAGACCAGCCTGGGCAACATGGTGAAACCCCATCTCTACTACAAATACAAAAATTAGCTGGGTGTGGTGGCACGTGCCTGTAATCCCAGCTACTTTGGAGGCTGAGGCAGGAGAATCACTTGAACCTGGGAGGTGGAGGTTGCAGTGAGCTGAGATTGCACTACTGCACTCTAGCCTCGGTGACAGAGTGAGACTCCATCTCAAAAAAAAAAAAAGTAAACATATAACTATGCAAAAAAGCTATCCATAATTCTACCACCTGGAGAAGACCACTGTTAGCAATTATATATATATATCCTTCTACACTTTTACATACATTTTCTTATATATCTCCATATTTTTTACAAAAAATATATAGAAGCAAAGATACATACCAACTGTTTCATTTAACAATAACAACAAAAAGTGGAGATGGGGATCAGACTGTGTCCTGGCCTCATTTAACAGTGATAGGTGTCAGCGTGGTTCCATGCCACTGCGTGCCCTTTTATTTAAGGGTGAGGAATCCGAGATCCAGAGGAGAGAAATAACTTGCCATTTCTGTGTAGCAGGTAACTGGTGGATCAGAAACAGCGATGCTGGCTCTCACTCACTCTGGTCCTTTCCAGCCATGATGCTGCTGCATGGTGACCTCCCTTTGAAGGTGACACTTCTTCAACATGGGGGGCCTGTGGCCTCCAGCTGCAGGCAGCAGCTAGGGGCAGCTGGTGCGATATGCCTTGGACTTCCCCAGCAGATCCCAGGACTCACAGCCCTCAGCCTCAGGGCAGCCTGCAGAGCAGCCACTGTGACTGCCTGGCCAGGACCCTGACCGCACTTCCCAGGAGCTATCACCTCCTGCCCTCCAGCTGGGTCCAGTTACTACACAGAGAGGTGAACCTGGACATTACCTCTGGCCAAGAGACAAGGTGTGGCTGGTTCAACCACAGGCCACGGGTACACCCGCCCAGGCATGTCCAGGCAGTCAGGATTCATCTTCAGGTCGTCAGGGGACATGTGGCGTGCTTTTCCTGTGGCCAGACAATGAATGCTCTTCGGCTCCAGGAAGGGAGCTGTTCCTCACCAAATGTCACAGCAGTGGACACAGGGGCCCTGACAATGAAAGGCATCCTGAAAGGCAAGCCCACCACCCTGAACCTTCCCAGGGAACTGAGGGAAATGGAGAAATTAAAGGACACCTGGAGACACCCACCAGGCTGCAGACACACCCACCAGGCTGCAGTCTGCAGAAACAAGAGAGGAAAACCTTAGCAGTCAAGAGAGCTGATGGGTGAAGGGCACCAGCTTTGGAATCTGCTAGCCTGGGTTCGAATTCCCATCAAGTTCTTGCTGGCTGTGTGACCCCGGGTGTGTTGCATTCCCTCTCTTAGCCTCAGCCTCCACATCTATAAAATGGGATTACTCATGATACCTTCCTCCCTGGGTAACTGGAATTTAAATGAGGAGCCAGGGGAGAGCTCTTGGCACACTGCTAGCTGGGTTACTTATGGGTTTTTTGTTTGCTGTTTTTGAAACAGGGTCTTGCTAGGCCGGGTGTGGTGGCTCATACCTGTAATCCCAGCACTTTGGGAGGCCGAGGTGGGTGGATCACTTGAGGTCAGGAATTTGAGACCAGCCTGGCCAACATGGTGAAACCCCATCTTTATTAAAAATACAAAAATTATTTTTATTTTTATTTTTTTTTGAGATTGAGTCTCGCTCTGTAAAAAAAAAAAACAAAAAAATAAAAATAAAAATAAAAAATACAAAAATTAGCTGGGTGTGGTGGTGCACATCTGTAATCCCAGCTACTTGGGAGGCTGAGGCAGGAGAATTGCACGAACCCAGGAGGCGGAGGTTGCAGTGAGCCGAGATCGCGCCATTGCATTCCAGTCTGGGCGACAGAGCAAGACTCTGTCCCCCCCACCCCCAGAAAAGGAAAAGAAACAGGGTCTTGCTATGTTATGCTGGTCTCCAACTCCTGGGCTCAAGTGATCCTCCCATGTAAGCCTCCCAAGAAGCTGGGACTACAGGCATGCACCACCAATGCCTGGCCACCTACCGTTTTTATTATTTACCTGGTGGTGCTGAGGAAGGACAGATACCACCTAAGTGAATGTAACCACATCATAGACACTCAAAACACCAACTAGCGTGCTCATCATTTTCTTTTCTTTTTTCTTCTCTCTCTTTTTTTTTTTTTAAACAGAGTCTTACTCTTCACCCAGGCTGGATTGCAGTGGCACAATCTTGGCTCACTGCAACCTCTGCCTCCCGGGCTCAAGCGATTCTCGTGTCTCAGCCTCCCAAGTAGCTGGGACTACAGGCATGTGCCACCATGCCTGGCTAATTTTTGTATTTTTAGTAGAGACGGGGTTTCGCCATGTTGGCCAGGCTGGTCTCAAACTCCTGGCCTCAGGTGATCCGCCCACCTTGGCCTCCCAAAGTGCTAGGATTATAGGCATGAGCCACCACGCCCAGTCAGGTGTGCTAACCATTTTCTAAACTAAATGTATTAGGCATTTCCTGCCTTTTTAAACAGAGTAAATGAAATTTAACATGTTCCAAATAACTCAGAATTGACATTACCAAATTACTACATTCTGCCATCCCACAGTACTATCCGTAGAAGTAGCTGAGTGTATGTCTATCACCACCTCCTCTATCACCACCAACTCAATGGCCTGAGCCGACCATGAGTCATCAAAGAAAATGTTACAAATGTATGTAAAGATTTAATGGGTTCCTAGAGAGGAGCTGACGCTTCTGTATAGCAAAACTACTCAGTAGAACATGGAGAGAGTTACCCAAAGCCTTTTACTCACTCCCAGCTTCTCAGGCTCTTCCTAGATGGCTGGGCTTCTGAGGGTCAGATTCCTAGAAAGGAGACCATTATTCTGTTCATCCAACATGACTCTCAACACAGAGAGTGCTTCAAGGTGCTTTGTCTTTTAGATACATGCATAATTACTATCACTGAAATATAAGTTGGTGCACAAGTAATTGCGGTTTTTGCCAAGAAAAGTAATGGCAAAAACCACGATTACTTTTGCGCCAGTGTAATAATTAGCATCTTCCGTTAATCTTTCTCTAGAAATTTGAGAGAGACTTCAGCTGAGTTAAATTCACGTTTCTGACACTGGGTTTCTCTTTCCAGCCTGTAAGGACCACTTTGAGGATGATGAGACGCATCCTGAGCAGAGCCAGCGAGGCATGGCCCCTTGAAAACAGCCCTTGTTTCCCAATCACATGATCTCAGCTCCTTCTCCAGTGGCACTCATCGCATTATTCCACAGTCACTGAGCTTCTCTCACCCAACAGATATTTGCAAAGTCCCATGATGTACCAGGCACCAGGAGAGCACTGAAGGTCCTTTCCAGAAGCCCCCATCGGTGAAGGGAACAGAGAGGTGGCAGCAGTCTGTCCTGCCTTGTGGCCAGGAGGTAGCAAGTACAAAGTCCCTGGGGTCTTGGAGGACAAAGTGACCAGCTCTGCTGCATGGGAAAGGAGGAAGCTTTCTGGAAGAGGGGACATTTGAGTTGAGCCTTGAAGGCCAAAAAAGAGGAAGAGTGCCTGTAATCCCAGCTATTCAGGAGGCTGAGGCACGAGAATCACTTGAACCTGGGAGGAGAGGTTGCAGTGAGCTGAGATCGCACCACTGAACTCCAGCCTGGGCGACAGAGTGAGACTCTGTCTCAAAAAAAGAAGGGAAGGGTATTTCTGGCAGAGGAAGTGGCTTGTGCAAAGGCACAGAGGTGTGAATGTTTGCAGCTTCTGTGGAGCTGAGGCAGAGGCTGAGGCCAGACTGCAAATGTCCCATCAGTGTCCATGCATCACCATAGAGACAGTCTGAGCAGAATTGGGAAAGGATCAAAGAACCCCCCTCCAGTCCCTTACCTCTTGGCTGGAGCTCATCCCAGGAGACCTGAAGCCCTCCTTTACAATCCAGGAATTGAAGGTTCCACAAAAGCCTGCGAGACAGGTCCCCCCAAGCGCAGGCACATCTTAAAGAGCTTGTGATCTTTTGCTGGCAACGGTGCCTGCAGATGACCAACTGGACCACAGAGTGGCAGATCCCCTGGCCTAACAGGCTAAAAATAGTCCCAGTGTAGATTTCCAGACAAGACTGAAGCACTCAAACCAAAAAGACTCACAGATTTGCACAGCTGATGAAAACTAAAATATCAACAGGCTCCTCCAGCCTACAGAGCACCTTACTCAACCAGACAGAGATTTAAGCAAGATAGATTCGTTCTCTGAGCTTCTGCCAGATCCCGGGAGGAGAGGCCAGGGAGTTTGTTATCATCTCTTAAGTAAACCATGATTCATCCTCATAGCAGAAAAAAGAATGAGGTGGCAGTATATATACTGACTTGGAAAGACTCTAGGACATAGTAAATGATAAAAGCAAACTGCAGAATATATGGAATCACAGATATACTAAATTAAAAAGTGTGTGCGGTGTGTGTATGCATGTGTGTGTGTTCATGTATAAATGCATGGCAAAAAGCCTGGAATTCCTCACAACCACGCCATGCAGTAGTATTGTTACCCATTTAAGCTTTTGTGAGGTTAAGTAACTTGACCATATGGCATAGTAAATATGGCTATTATATCCAGACCATATGGAACTGGATTATGATAACAATCGCTGAGATTTATATAGCAAATTTTTTTTAAAGAACTGAAGAATACTCACTAAACCCATTTTACTGTGTGCCTGGCACTACTCTCGCCTCTGGAGATAAAGTGATGAAAAAGTACAAGTGAAGTCTCTGCCTTCGTGACACTAACACTCCAGGGTCACCTCCGGGGAGGTAATGATAGAGAGTGGGAGTCAAGGAGATAAAGGAAAATATTATCCTTGTCTATAATGTTTGAACTATTTTTTTTTTTTTGAGATGGAGTCTCGCTGTCACCCAGGCTGGAGTGCAGTGGCGCGATTTCGGCTCACTGCCGGCTCCGCCCCCCGGGGTTCACGCCATTCTCCTGGCTCAGCCTCCCGAGTAGCTGGGACTACAGGCGCCTGCCACCTCGCCCGGCTAATTTTTTGTATTTTTAGTAGAGATGGGGTTTCACCATGTTAGCCAGGATGGTCTCGATCTCATGACCTCGTGATCCACCCGCCTCGGCCTCCCAAAGTGCTGGGATTACAGGCGTGAGCCACCATGCCCAGCCTGAGTTTTTTATAATAGGAATTAATCCACTATTTGAATAATTAAAATTTATTTTTAATGTTCTCAATGAAAAGGCACCATTTGCCTTTGAGGACATTTTTTTCTTTCCTTTTTTTTTTCTTTTTTAGAGAGACAAGGTCTCATTATGTTGCCCGGGATGGCCTCAAACTCCGAGGCTCAAGTGATCCTCCTGCCTCAGCCTCCAAGTAGCTAGGACTACAGGCACGTACCACCACACCTGGCTGCCTTTGGCAGTATTCACTCTTCAAGTCTACCACCCAACTACTAAGAGTTGATTTTTAATAACTTTAATTTTGGGGGTGTTTTTATCTTTTTTTCCTTTTTTGAAATGGAGTCTCACTCTGTCACCCAGGCTGGAGTGCAGTGGCGTGATCTCGGCTCACTGCAACCTCCACCCACCGGGTTCGAGCAATTCTCCTGCCTCAGCCTTCTAAGTAGCTGGGACTACAGGCGTGCGCCACCACGTCCGGCTAATTTTTGTATTTTTAGTAGAGACAAGGTTTCACCATGTTGTCCAGGCTGGTCTTATCTTAAACTCCTGACTTCAAGTGATTCACCTGCCTCAGCCTCCCAACATGCTGGGATTACAGGCGTGAGCCACTGTGCCCAGCCATAACTTTAGTTTTAATGACTATAACAGTATGTGCATTCAGAAAAGTGAAATACAGGGAGATGTCATTTGGGGGCACCTTGCTATGCACTGTCTCTATGCTACACCTTTTCCATACACCATCTTGTTTTATCTTCTGTACAACTACACCAGGAGTTGAGAACTACAGCTACTTCATAGATCAGTTCTTAAACAGGGGTGACTTTGCCTCCAAGGGACATGTGGTAAAATCTGAAGATGTGTTTGGTTGCCGCATTGTCGGGGGCAGGGCAGTTACTACTGGTATCTAATGGAGAAAGGCTGGGGATGCTGCTAAACATCCTACAGTGCACAGCACAGCCCCACAACCAAGAATGATCCAGCCCAAAACGCCAATGGTGCTGGGGTTGAGAGACCATGTCACAGATGAAGAAACAGGTTCAGGGAAATGACTTCCCCCAGGTCACACAGCTAGTGTGGTAAGCAGAATAACGGCCATTCAAACCTGTGAGTACGTTACCTTACATGGTAAAGGGGAATTAAAGCTGGATTAAGGTTGCTAGCCAGTTGATCTTAAAATAGGGAGATGATCCTGGATTATCCAGGAAAGCCCAATGTAATCACAAGGGTCCTTATAAGCAAGCAAGGAGGCATGAGGGTCTGTGTTAGAGATGAAGAGTGAGAAAGACTCAACCAGCCTCCACTGGCTTTGAAGATGGAGTTGGGTTTGACCCCAAGGCCTAGCTCTTGACCACTACACTAGAAGAAGGGTTGGGGAGGAAGAGCAGGGATCTTCTATAATCCCAAAGTCCAGGGAGAACCATTGTTAATATTTTGGAATTAGGCCAAGCACAGTAGCTCAATGTGATCCTCCTGCTTCGGCCTCCCAAAGCACTTTGGGAGGCCGATGCAGGAGGATCACTTGAGCCCAGGAGTTTAAGGCTGCAGTGAGCTATGATCATGCCACTGTACTCCAGCCTGGGCAACAAGAGCAAGACCCTGTCTCTAAAATATAACAATAGTATTTTGGAATTATACCATAGTTACAGATGTATATCATGAGCATTCACCTCTGTCATGAAAAATTAATAGAGGCCAGGCGCGATGGCTCACACCTGTAATCCCAGCACTTTGGGAGGCCGAGGAGGGTGGATCATGAGGTCAGGAGTTCGAGACCAGCCTGGCAAAGATGGTGAAACCCCATCTCTACTAAAAATACAAACATTAGCTAAGCATGGTGGCAGATGCCTGTAATCCCAGCTACTCAGGAGGCTGAGCGAGAGAACTGCTTGAACCCAGGAGGCGAAGGTTGCAGTGAGCCAACATCGTGCCACTGCACTCCAGGCTGGGCAACAGAGTGAGACTCTGTTTCAAAAATAAAAACAAAAAAAAATTAATAGAAAGTCTAACTTTAATTGACCATGTGATAGTTTATCATGTGTTTGTAGCATCATTTAACTTCTTATACGGGCATAAGTTGCTTTCAATTCTGTACTAAAACCACCCTGCAATAACTATTTTTACCGGAATTTCTGACTGCATTCTGGGTTATTGCCTTAGATTCCTAGAAGTCAAATCATTGATCCAATAGGAAATGAACATTTGAGGTTTTTAATAGATAATGCTAAATGGCTCTCCAAAAACGTAAGTACAGGAAAGTATCCACTTCATCGAATTCTTCAAAATCTGATAGATTTTTTAAAATCATTTGATAGGTAAAAAGAGTATCTTGTTTTAATTTGCCTTTCTTTGGTTATTACAACAGTTAACCTTTTTCTCGTATATTTACAAATCATTTTTATTTTATCTATGATCATTTGTTCACATTTTTTGCCCACTTTTCTACTTTTGTGTTAATAATTTTCTAATCAGTTTGTGTTTTATGTATATAGCAATATCAACATTAAAGCTAATAACCCTGTGTTCTTATATATATGACAAATAGATTTTGGAAAATATTTGCCATGCATATTTGTTAGGGGAAAATGTTTGCCATAAATAGTTGTTTGTTGTTGCTTTTTAGCATTTTGTTGTTAATGTTTCATACCTTTTATTTAGGTTTTGTTGTTTTTTTTGTTGGTGGTGGTTTTGGGGTTATTTGTTTTTTGTATTTTTAGTAGACACAGGGTTTTACTATGTTGCCCAGGCTGGTCTCAAACTCACGACTCAAGCAATCCCCTCGCTTCGGCCCCTCAAAGTGCTGGGATTACAGGCATGAGCCACCACACCCACCCATCTTTTTTTTCTTTTTTTGTATTGTCAGATCCTTTTCCCTTTGGGATATCAGCCATCATCTAAATGCTTTGAAAGGCCCTCCTAATTCAGAGAGACGAGGTAAATATTTACATGTATTTCCTACTAGGTTGTGTGTATGTGTGGAGTTTAACTTCTTAATTTTGAGTTTAATTTATAACTTCATTATGATCATGAGATGCCCACCATGAGGTCAAAGTTCCTGCAACTTTTTAAGGTTGTCAACAGATAAAAAGGTCAAATTACCACCCCAGGAAATATACAAGTTTAGGCAAAAGTGAGCCTAAATTTGACACACAGTAACTCATAAGTATCCATGCTGTGGTCCAGCAAGGCCATTAGGCATAAAGGGTGAGCACATCTCAGAAGGACGCCAAACAGCATCTCCTCTCCACAAGCCAAGCCACGTTCAGTGTTTCTCTTTTCACACTGAGATTCCCCAGTGCTTATCATCAGCACATCCTGATGGTTTTCCTGGACTCCCTCCTCCCACCACAGCATGTTCGACCTTACAAAGACGCAAGGGTCCTCGCTGGGGGTCCCTGAGCTCCACTTCCCTATTAATCTCCCACCAACACCAGAAGGAAGGATGGAACTCCTCAAACCCACCCTAAGTGGTGACTGCTGTCTGCCTGGATGGAGAAGCCCAATCATCACCAAAGGTGATGGATTTGAGCCTGGAGCAACGATTCTCAGTAATTCTCAACTGCAGAGCCCAGTAAGCTGTGAAGTGTCATCAGCAATATCCGTGATAATAATTAAGGGATGGCCGGGCACGGTGGCTAACGCCTGTAATCCCAGCACTTTGGGAGGCCGAGGTGGGCAGATCATGAGGTCAGGAGATCGAGACCATCCTGGCTAATACGGTGAAACCCCGTCTCTACTAAAAATACAAAAAATTAGCTGGGTGTGGTGGTGGGCGCCTGTAGTCCCAGCTACTCGGGAGGCTGAGGCAGGAGAATGGCGTGAACCCAGGAGGCGGAGCTTGCAGTGGGCCGAGATCGCACCACTGCACTCCAGCTTGGGCAACAGAGTGAGACTCCATTTCAAAAAAAAAAAATTATTATTATTATTATTATTATTAAGGGATTTGGCTGGGCATGATGGCTCATGCCTGTAGTCCCAGCACTTTGGGAGGTGGAGGCTGGTGGATTGTTTGAGCCTAGCCTGGGCAATATGGTAAAACCCCATCTCTACATAAAAACTGAAAAAAATTAGCCAGGTGTGGTGGTGTGCACCTGTGGTTCCAGCTACTCAGGAGGCTGAGGTGGGAGGACTGCTTATTACTTGCTTATTAATACTGCTCATGGGTTCTGTTGAATAGACATACCACAATGTATTTATCCATTCTGCTGATGAACATTTGAGCTGTTTCCAGTTTGGGACAATTAAGAATAATGTTACTGCGAACATTTTTAACAACTTTATTGAGGTATAATTTATATTACCATAAAATGTACCCATTATAAGTGGACTATATACAGCTGTGGCTGGGCACAGTGACTCACACCTGTAATACCAGCACTTTGGGAGGCTGAGGCTGGTGGACTGCTTGAGCTCAGAAGTTCAAGACTAGCCTGGACAACGTAGTGAAACCCCATCTCTACAAAAAATACAAAAATTAGTCAGGCATGGTAGTGCACCTGTAGTCCCAGCTACTTGGGAGTCTGAGGTGGAAGGATGACTTGAGCCAGGGAGGCAGAGGTTGCAGTGAGCCAAGATCACGCCATTGCACCCCAGCCTGGGCAACAGAGCCAGACCCTGTATAAAAAAAAAAAAATTATATAGTTGGGTAAACATCACCACCACCTAGTTTTAGAACATTCCCTCACCCCCAGAAGTTTCCTCATGCCTATTTGCAGGCAATCCTCCCTATCCACCCACCCATAGCCCAGGCAGCCAACGATATGCTTTCTGTCTCTACAGTGCTGCCTTTTCTACAAGTGTAATCAGATAATACATAGTATTCTGTGTTTGGCTTCTTGCATGGAGCATAATGTTTTTAACCTTCAGTATCTATAGTCTGTTCCTTTTTATTTCTGAGTAGTTGATATGGTTTGACTTTGTCCCCACCCAAATCTCATCTTGAACTGTAGTTCCCTTAATTCCCAGGTGTTGTGGGAGGGACCTGGTGGGAGATAATTGAATCACAGGGGCAGTTTCCCCCACTGTTCTCATGGTAGTGAATAAGTCTCACGAGATCTGATGGTTTTGTAAGGGCTTTTCCCTTTTTGCTTGACTCTTATTATTGCTTTGCCTGACACCATGTAAGATGTGCCTTTCTGGCGGGTGTGGTGGCTCATGCCTGTAATCCCAGCGCTTTGAGAAGCTAAGGCAGGCAGATCACAAGTTCAGGAGCTTTTTTGTTGTTGTCGTTGTTTTGTTTTTTTTGTTTTTGAGATGGAGTTTCTCTCTTGTTGCCCAGGTTGGAGTGCAATGGCACGATCTCGGCTCACTGCAACCTCCGCCTCCCAGGTTCAAGCAATTCTCCTGCTTCAGCCTCCCGAGTAGCTGGGATTACAGGCATGTGCCACCACGCTGAGCTAATTTTGTATTTTTAGTAGAGATGGGGCTTCTTCATGTTGAGGCTGGTCTCGAACCCCTGACCTCAGGTGATCCACCCACCTCGGCCTCCCAAAGTTTTGGGATTACAGGCATGAGCCACTGCGCCCGGCAAGGTCAGGAGTCTGAGACCAGAGACCAGCCTGTCCAACATGGTGAAACCCCATCTCTACAAAAAATACAAAATTTAGGCCACGTGTGGTGGCTCAAGCCTGTAATCCCAGCACTTTGGGAGGCCGAGGCAGGCGGATCACGAGGTCAGGAGATCGAGACTATCCTGGCTAACATGGTGAAACCCCGTCTCTACTAAAAATACAAAAAATTAGCCGGACGTGTTGGCGGGCGCCTGTAGTCCCAGCTACTCGGGAGGCTGAGGCAGGAGAATGGCGTGAACCCGGGAGGCGGAGCTTGCAGTGAGCTGAGATCACACCATTGCACTCCAGCCTGGGGGACAGAGCAAGACTCTGTCTCAAAAAAAAAAAAAAAAAATACAAAATTTAGCTGGGTGCGATGGCAGGCACCTATAATCCAAGCTACTCAGGAGGCTGAGGAAGAATTGCTCTGCCTGGGAGGCAGAGGTTGCAGTGAGCTGAGATCACACCACCGCACTTCAGCCTGGGTGACAGAGCGAGACTTCTGTCTCGGAAAAAAAAAAAGTCGGGCGTGGTGGCTCATGCCTGTAATCCTTGAGGTCGGGAGTTCGAGACCAGCCTGACCAACACGGAGAAACCCCATCTCTACTAAAAATACAAAATTAGCTGGGCCTGGTGGCACATGCATGTAATCCCAGCTACTCAAGAGGCTAAGGCAGGAGAATCGCTTGAACCAGGAAGGCGGAGGTTGCAGTAAGCCGAGATCGCACTATTGTACTCCAGCCTAGGCAACAAGAGCAAAGCTCCTTCTCAAAAAAAAAAAAAAAAGTTCCAGTTTCTTCCTGTCCTCACTTGGTTTTTCCAGTTTCTTTTACTACAACCACTTTAGTTTGGTAGGTAGTGTGTAAACATTCTTAATCGTGTTTCCTGGTCCTCAGGAGCATGTGTCTGGCTGACTGCTAGGCCATATATTATTTTTGCCTTCAACTTTTCTAAATATTTCCAAGTTGTTTTCCACAGTGATTATACCAATTTAATTCTCTCTAGCAATGTATGAGTTCCATTTAGACCACATTCTTGTCAATGTCTGATATTGACAGAATATTTGATTTTGCCAATCTGATGGTGTAAAGTGGTATCTCATTTTAGTTATAATTTGAATTCCCCGATTATAATCTAGTTTATCCTTTTAATTACCCATTTACATTTCTTCGGCTATAAGTGCCTATTCACACGTTTCACCCATTTTTCTATTTGCGTGCACATCTCATATCAATTTTTAGTTATTTTATATCTTCTGGGCACTAGGACCTTAGTCAATGACATGTATTACAAACAGCTCCTCTCACTTTGACTTGTCTTTTTTTTTTTTTTTTTTTGAGATGGAGTCTCACTCTGTCACCCAGGCTGGAGTGCAGTGGCCTGATCTCAGCTCACTGAAACCTCCATCTCCCAAGTTCAAGCGATACTTGTGCCTCAGCCTCCCAAGTAGCTGGGACTACAGGTGTGTGCCACCACACCCAGCTAATTTTTGTATTTGCAGTAGAGACAGGGTTTCACCATGTTAGCTAGGCTGGTCACAAACTCCTGGCCTCAAGTCATCCGCCCGCCTTGGCCCCCAAAGTGCTGGGATTACAGGAGTGGGCCACCACGCCTGGCCCTGACTTGTCTTTTTACTTACTGTGTGGTGTCTTCTAAGAAACAGAAGTTCTTCGTTTTAATTAACATTTATTAATTCTTCTCTTTATCATTAGTAGGTTATTTTGGGTGTTTTGTCTTGTTTAAGAAATACTTCCTTGCCTTGAAATCATAGGAATTGTCCCATATTGTCTTCTAAAAGCTAGAGTTTTGCCTTTCACAGCTAAGTCTTTAATCTACCTGAAACTGATTCTTATCTAAAATGTGATGTAGGAGTCTGATTTGTTTCTTCCATAAGGATTCTCAATTACCAAACACTGTCTATTGTAAAGTACAGCATAGATCAAGTTCCCACCATAGAACAAGTTTCTTTATATGTGTGGGTCTGGTTCTGCACTTTTAATGCTGGTCCATAGTCAACCAATCTACGGGTGGTCAATAGTATCTGAATTATTAAAGCTTTAGAATAATTTTTATCTTTGGCATGGCAAGCCCCATCCCTTCCCTGCCCATCTAGTTCTTTTTCTTCAAGAGTGTGTTGACTTTCTTGGTCTTTGTTTTTCCATATAAACTTTGGAATTGGCTTGTCACGTTTGACACACACACATAAACACACAAAAAGTGAGGATTTTGATTTGAATTACATTCAATCTAAATACGTGTATTTGGGAGAACTGACAACCTTATAATAGTGAGTTTTCTAATACACAAACATGGCATATCTCCAGTTTAGTTTTCTTTAATCTCTTTCAATGGAGGTTTATAATTGCCTCCATAAAGGTCTTGTACATAGTTTATTAGATTAGAATTATTTATTCCTGGCCAGGCGCAGTAGCTCACACCTGTAATCCCAGCACTTCAGGATGCCGAGGTGGGTGGATCACCTGAGGTCAGGAGTTGGAGACCAGCCTGACCAACATGGTGAAACCCCTAATACAAAAATCAGCCGGGTGTGGTGGCACGCACCTGTAATCCCAGCTACTTGGGAGGCTGAGGCAGGAGAATCGCTTGAACCTGGGAGGCGGAGGTTGCAGTGAGCTGAGATCAAGCCACTGCACTCCAGCCTGGGCTACAGAGCAATACTCCATCTCAGAAAAAAAAAAAAAAAGGCTGGGCGCAGTGGCTCACACCTGTAATCCCAACACTTTGGGAGGCTGAGGTGGGCAGATCACCTGAGGTTGGGAGTTCGAGATCAGCCTGACCAACATGGAGAAACCCCATCTCTACTAAAAATACAAAAAAATTAGCCAGGCGTGGTGGTTCATGCCTGTAATCCCAGCTACTCAGGAGGCTGAGGCAGAAGAAGCACTTGAACCCGGGAGGCAGAGGTTGCAGTGAGCCAAGATCACACTATTGCACTCCAGCCTGGGCAACAAGAGCGAAACTCCGTCTCAAAATAACAAAAAAATATATATATATATATATATTCCTTGAATAGAACTTGTCTGAAAAGTCAGATGTGTCAGGTGCTTTCTTTATGGGGAGCTTTTTTTTTGGTTTTGGTTTTTTGTTTTTGTTTTTTGCATAAACAAGTTTAATTTCCAACCAGGGCCACAGTCATCGTGTTATCCCACATTTTGAGGAAGGATAGAGAAGGTGAATTATTAAACATCTACATTCCAGAGCAGGATAAAAGAAGAGAAAACCCAGTCCAGAACTATAGTTAACACTGTAACACCACAAATTTTGGGAGTGGCAGGGAGGGGGAATCCCCAGAAAGTAGAAAGCTGGACCCAGAGGCCAGGCACGGTGGCCTTTAATCCCAGCACTTTAGGAGGCCGAGGCAGGAGGACCACTTTGAGCTCAGGAGTTCAAACTAGCCTGAGAAACATGGCAAAACCCTGTCTCTACAAAAAATACAAAACTTAGCTTGGCATTGGTGGCTCAAACCTGTAGTCCCAGCTACTTGGGAAGCTGATGCAGTCAGCTGAGATGGTACCACTGCACTCCAGCCTGGGTAATAGAGTGAGACCCCGTCTCAAGAGAAAAAAGAAAGCTGGACCCAGGGAAAGGATAAAATTAAACCTACCACAGGAGAGCAGGAGAAGGAGTGGGCAGAATTGGATAAAACACTCTGGGGAGCCTTCTTAATGCCATTATAAATAATATTTTAATCACATTTTCTGTTTGTTGATATATTGAAATGCAATTAATTTTTATATATTGATTTTGTATCCAGCAAACTCACTACACTCTCTTATTCATGTTAACACTTGATTGTAGTTCTTATGTTTTTTACACAGAAAACATATATGATCTTATGTAGTTTCGTTTCTTCCTGATTCGCTTAATGTTAATTATTTCTTCTTGCCATACTACAGTAGCTAGGACCTGTGAGAACTCCAGGAACTCGATGAATAGAGGTGTTAAATATATTTGCTACAAGGTTTGTAGATACGCTGTATCAATTAAAGAAAACCCCCTTCTTTTTCTAGTTTTCCAAGAGTCTTAATCAATCATAACTGTATGTTGAATTATATCAAATGTGTTTTCTGTAACTACCATATATTTGTTCTTTAATATATGAATGTGGTGAATTATATTGACTTTTTTTTTTCAAGACAGAGTCTCGCTCTGTCACCCAGGCTGGAATGCAATGCATGATCTCGGGTCACTGTAACCTCCCTCTCCCAGGTTCAAGTGATTCTTGTACCAGGCAGCTGAGACTATGGGACTACAGGCCTGCACCACCACATCTGGCTAATTTTTGTATTTTTAGTAGAGACAGGGTTTCATTATGTTGCCCAGGGTGGTCTTGAACTCCTGAGCTCAAGGGGTCCACCCACCTCGGCCTCCCAAAGTGCTAGGATTGCAGGCGTGAGCCACTGAGTTCGGCCTTACATTAATTGACTTCTTTTTTTTTTTTTTTTTTTTTTTTGTATTTTTAGTAGAGACGGGGTTTCACCGTGGTCTCGATCTCCTGACCTCATGATCCGCCTGCCTCAGCCTCCCAAAGTGCTGGGATTACAAGCGTGAGCCACCACGCCCGGCCACATTAATTGACTTCTAATGTTAAACCAAGATTCCATTTCAGAGGTAAATTCATCTTAGACCTGATTAATTATATATTTTTTAATTACTAATTTGGTTTAATATTGTGTTTCAGATTTTTACACATATGTTCATGAGTGAGTTTGGTTTGTAATTTTCTTTTCTTATACTTCTTGTGCTTTATAACAGGTTATAATAGCCTCACAAAATGAATTAGAAAATACTCTTTTTCCTATAAAAGTTTGATGTAGAATTGGAATTATTTGGTTTTTTAATAGCAGAATTTATCTTCAAAGTCATCTGGATCTAGTGTTTTCTTTGTGGGGAAATTTTTAACTCTGATTAAATTTATTAACAGGTTACAGGATTATTGAGGTTTTTAAATTATTGAGTTTTACTTTTCTAGCAGATTGCCCATTTTATATACATTTTTAATTTTTTTCTCCTTTTTTTTTGAGATGGAGTCGCACTCTGTCACCCAAGCTGGAGTGCAGTGGTGCAATCTCAGCTCACTGCAACCTCCGCCTCCCAGGTTCAAATAAGTCTCCTATCTCAGTTTCCCGAGTAGCTGGGATTACAGGCGCCCACCACCACACCCAGCTAATTTCTGTATTTTTAGTAGAGAAGGCACTTCACCATGTTGGCCAGGCTGGTCTCGAACTCCAGGCCTCAAGTGATCCACCTGCTTCGGCCTCCCAAAGTGCTGGGATTACAGGCATGAGCCACTGTTCCTGGACACATCTTAAAATTGATGAAGTATCTATAGTCACGGAATTGTTTGTCATGCCTTTTATTCTTGATAAATCTTGCTAAATATTTGTTAATGTTACTAGTCTTTTATAAGAATCAATTTTTTTAGGCAGGGCACCGTGGTTCATGCCTGTAATCGCTGCACTTTGGGAGGCCGAGGCAGGTAGATCACTTGAGACCAGCCTGGGCAACATGGTGAGACCTTGCCTCTACAAAAAAGAAAAGAAAAAAAATCAACTTTTTGGCTTTGTCAATCATTTATCATATCTTTTCTATTTCACTAATTCCTTCACTTCTCTGTATTGTATCTTTTTCTAGTTTCTTCCATTGTTGATTTCTAATGAAACAGACTTGTGACCAGAGAATCCTATGTGACACCAATCCTGTGAAATTT
Organism: Hylobates moloch; assembly: GCF_009828535.3. Taxonomy (NCBI): domain Eukaryota; kingdom Metazoa; phylum Chordata; class Mammalia; order Primates; family Hylobatidae; genus Hylobates; species Hylobates moloch. The sequence continues at coordinate 14,474,316 of NW_026652278.1, read as the reverse complement.
GTTAATACCTGGTTGATGTCACAGAATTCCACCAACTTTTTTTTTTTAAGAGATGGGAGTCTTACTAGGTTGCATAAGCTGGTCTCAGACTCCTGGGCTCTAGTGATCCTCCCACATAGCTAGTATTTCAGGCATGCACCACTGCACCTGGCCCCAGTCAACTTTTATAAATGCTCTGAGTGCTTAAAAAGAATGTAAATTCTGCAGTTACTCAAGGCAGTGTTTATATATTTATATGTATATATAATTATATACATATCATTATTCAGTATTGCTAAATATCTTCTACATCCTTAATAATATTGTCTACCTTACCTACGAGAGAGTTATCACATCTCCCACTAATGTAGATTTGTCTACTTCTCCTATTTCTCCTTGCAATTCTATCAGTTTTTTTATATATATACTTTGAAGTAAAATTATTAAGTGTATGTTACCTTGGAACTGTTATATCCCCCTGGTAAACTGAACCTTTCACATTACATAGCCATAGGTCCATTTTGTTGGCTGTTGGCACAGCGACATCAGCTGTTCATTGATGGTGTCTCCTCCCATGACTTCTTGCATCCTTCTACCTTTCATCTTCCTGTATCCTTATGTTTTATTAGAGTTTCTTAAGGAGGACATATAGCAGATTTTTAAATCCAGTCTGAAATCTTTGTATTTTAATAAAAATATTTAGTCCATTTACATTTATTACAGTAACTGTATGTTTGGATGTACTTCAACCATCTTATTGTGTACTTCCAATTTGTTCTACCACTTATATGATTATTCTTCCCGCTGTCATGCTTTCTTTTGTAATTATTATCCTTTCCTCATTCCATTTCTTTACATCTATTATTTTGAAAGCTATAATCCCAGCGCTTTGGGAAGCCAAGGAGGGTGGATCACTTGAGCCCAGGAGTTCAAGACCAGCCTGGGTAACATGGTGAAACCCTGTCTCTACAGAACATACAAAAATTAGCCAGGCATGGTGTTGTGCACCTCTAGTTATTTGGGAAGCTGAGGTGGAAGAATCACCTGAGCTGGGGAGGTTGAGATTGCAGTGAGTTGTGATCATGCCACCGCACTCCAGCCTGGGTGACAGAGCAAGACCCTGTCTAAAAAAAAAAAAAAAAAAGAAAAGACAGTTACACTTTCTATTTACCTTCTCTTTTTTTCCGAATTGGTTCCCTAAAAATGTTAACATACATGCTTAACCTCTCAAAATCTAAATTTAATTAATATTGATAGTCAAGATTTTCTCCAAAATAATCCATAGTATGGGAGATAGGGGGGAAAAAAACCAAACAGGTGCAGAGATAGTTAAAAATAAGAGTAGCCAGTTATTAAGGGTAAACTGGGTTAAGATTCATTATGGTGGCCGGGTGCGGGGGCTCACGCCTGTAATCCCAGTACTTTGGGAGGCCGAGGCGGGTGGATCACAAGGTCAGGAGATCGAGACCATCCTGGCTAACACGGTGAAACCCCGTCTCTACTAAAAATACAAAAAATTAGCCGAGCATGGTGGCAGGTGCCTGTAGTCCCAGCTACTCGGGAGGCTGAGGCAGGAGAAAGGCGTGAACCCGGGAGGCGGAGCTTGCAGTGAGACGAGATCGCACCACTGCACTCCAGCCTGGGGTGACAGAGCAAGACTCCGTCTCAAAAAAAAAAAAAAGAAGATTCATTATGCTATGATCTTTACTTCTGTAATTCTTGAAATTTCCCATAGGTTATAAAATATTAAAGTTAGTATCTTTCCTCTCTCCTTGAACAATGTAAGGATCTTGGAGCACTTCACTCCAGTCTCTCACTCTTGATGCTTGTTCTATTATTGCTGGGTATTTTTGTTGTACTTGGCTCTTTTTTTGTTTTAATGAAAATTAAATAACATTATTTTTGCCATTAGTTAAAACCGCAATTACTTTTGCACCAACCTAATATTTTAAGTATGTTGAGTCTCCCACACAAGTACGCCTTTCTTTGCTCACTAATCCTCTTTGCAACTCAGACCCTTCCTCTGCAATCACTTTCCATCTGCCTGAGGGCCACACACACACACACACACACACACACACTCTCACACTTTGTGTAGCGCTCCCTCACCTCACAGCTTCCCCTGTACTGTGTCAGGTCCCGACTCACAGAGGAAACCTGACCTCCCCAGCCCAGCTGCACTCTGGCTATGACAAGGTCTTGAGAGCCATGACACACCCGTGTGTGGGTGGGGTGCTGTTGCCAGGGAGTTCACAGCCCTTTGTACTTTCCCCATGGTAAGCTGAATAATGACCCCAAAAGGCATCTTAATTCCTACAACCTGTGGATCTGTTACCTGACATGGCCAAGGAGAACTGAGGTTCCAGGTGGAATTAAGGTTGCTAATTAAACGATGTTAGAAGAGAGGCCTGGCGCAGTGGCTCACACATGTAATCCCAGCACTTTGGGAGGCCGAGGCAGGTGGATCACTTGAGGCCAGGAGTTTGAGACCAGCCTGGCCAACATGGCAAAACCCTGTCTCTACTAAAAATACAAAAATTAGCTGGGCATGGTGGCGCGCACCTGTAATTCCAGCTACTCGGAATGCTGAGGCAAGAGAATCACTTGAATCCGAGAGGCAGAGGTTGCAGTGAGCCGAGACTGCACCACTGCACTCCAGCCTGGGTGATGAAGCAAGACTCTGTCTCAAAAAAACAAAACAAAAAGATGTTAGAATTGGGAGATCATTCTGCACATTCTGCATTATCCCAGTGAACCCAGTGGGACCACCAGGGTCCTGGAAGATGGAGGAGGGAGGCAGGAGAAAGAACAAAGAGGTGCCACGTGGAAAGGACTCAGCTACCTGCTATCCCTGGCTTTTGAGAAGGGAGAGGCCATCAACCACAGGAATGGCAGGCAGCCTCCAGACACTGGGAAAGGTAAGGAAACAGGATCCCCCCGCAGAGCCTCCAGAGGGAATTCAGCCCAGTGAGACCCACTGTGGACTTCTGACATCCAGAGCACTGAGAAAATCAGTGTGTGTTGTTTTCAGCCACTACGTGGGTGGTAATTTGTTACAACCGCAACAGGAAGCGAGCCTGCCCCCACCAAGTGTCATCGCCTGTTTACTTGTCTGTCTGCCCAATTCGAGTGTAAGCTCCATGAGGTCAGAAGTATGTCAGTCTTATTTGCCACTTATCCCCAGACCTTGATGGTAAATAAATGAATTTTAGAGATGGAAAGGGCTAAGGAATCACTTAGGCCAACCCAATTATTTTAAACTGAAATTTAAAACTAAGATCCAGAGACAGGAACTGATTTTGCTCGAGGCTACTCAATTTATACAGAGCTTGGATCTTCCATCCGCTCCCTGGGGCCCATCTGCCTTCTGGTCACTAAGCCGTAGAAGCCTGAAGACAGACACAACTGTGGAGAGGCAGCTCCGAGCACACAAAATCCCTGGAGAACTCAGGACGGCTGGGAGAAGGTCAGTGAAAATCAGGTAAGACCAGAAGAAGATGGCTAAAATGACTTGAGCAATCTTTAAAATGTTAGTCCGGGCCGGGAGAAGTGGCTCACACCTGTAATCCCAGCACTTTGGGAGGGTGAGGCAGGCGGACTGCTTGAGCCCAGGAGTTCAAGACCAACCTGAGCAACATGGCAAAACCGCATCTCTACTAAAAATATGAAAATTAGCCGGGCGTGGTGGTGCATGCCTGTAGTCCCAGCTACTCAGGAGGCTGAGACAGAAGAATCGCTTGAACCCAGGAGGCAGAGGTTGCAGTGAACCAAGTTTGCACCACTGCGCTCCAGCCTGGGCGACAGAGCAAGACTCTGTCTCAAAAATAAAGTTAAATGTTAGTCCCAAGGGGCAGCTGATCCACCAGTAACAACCAGGGCAGAACTGTGCCCAGCACCTGATCAGCTGAATTCAGGAGACTCTCCACCTGAAGCTTCAGAACGGGGAAACAAGGAAAAGGGGCACTAATGTCAAACTTGAGGCCTGCCTTCAAGAAGCTTAGCATTTCACACCTCAGCCAGAGCCAAAGCTTTGGGCTTTCAGCAAATTAGGAAAAGACACTTCTTCCACAAGGTATCTTTTTCCATCTGTCAGTAAAGTGTCATAATATACTGATTTCGTTAGAAGATACTTTACTCGAAGTCGACCAGAGAATGATCACAGAGTTACTATGTCTATGAAGTAAAGGTGCCCCCTTAGATGGGAAGCGGTTGTGTACTGCACAGGCTGTGCAGTACACAACCTGCAGAACTGTACACAACCTGCAGAACCACACATAGCATTCTCTGCTTGGCAATCTGATCCCATCCTTTCCACAGCCCTCATATCCCCGCTTCCCCTCCCTCTGCCTAGAGCCCTCAGACCTGTTGGAGAACAATCTCGATCTACAGGTTACCATTTTATGTGTAACTCCTTCCTGTCAGCTTTTTACTCCCCTCCCCCTGCAGACAGCAGGGATTGACGATGGGTGAGAGAAGGCTGATGGCCCCATTTAGGGAAGCACAGGAGGCGGTGGGGAGGCCAGATGTAGTGAATTCCAGATGAATGAGTATCCACGGGCCGGGGGATGATCAAGGAGGCGTGAGGGTTAACAGTGCAGGCCTTGAAGAAATGCCACCCACCAGCTAGCTGTGAGCCGCTGGGCATGCTTTTAGCCTCCCAAAACCTCATTTTCCCTTTTGTGAAATGCTTATCATTGTAGGCCTGCTGGGAGGATTTCAGAAATGATATGAGTGAATGCTTAGTGCACGGTAAGGGCTCAGCACCTGTGAGCTACTGTTATTGCTATTATCAGCATCATCAGCCCAGGGACATCTGCCCTTCCGCCTGTCAGCCTCCAGGCAGCTCCTGCTTTAAACAAAATTGGGACACTCCAGATTTCTAAAAGAAAACCACATGGCAGGGAGGAGGGCAAGCGCTGGAGGGAGAAAGGATTACTCACTTTACCAAAGTACCCACTACTGGATAAACAGAAACACCCAGACTGCTTTTAAATGGGGTTGGTTTTGTTCAGGGGACATTGCTGACCCGGACTGGAATGTGTCCTCTCCTGCCCCTGCCGCTGTGTGTTGCTGGCCAGCCTCCCCCACATCTGGACCCCAGAAGCCCCAAGAATGACCGGCTACATCCAAGGAGACACAAACACGGCTTCGGGGAGTGAGAGAAACACAGGTGCAAACCTCAGCCCTGCTGCTCCTGAGCTTCTCAGCCTTGGGCTCCACGCTGGGCCTTGCCCCCATCTCCAACAGGTCACCAGAGCACCTGCCTCACGGGGCAGGGTGTGGGGTGGGGGGCACGTGGGATGGTGCATGCCCAGCACCTGGTGCTGATGGTGGTGGTATTATTATCAGCTGGGAGACTTTAGCCCAAGGCAGGAGGTGTGAGACGACACCATGGCACCTGTTTCCCATTCTCTGCATCCCCTTCCAGCCTTGTCCACACACACAGAATTCTGACATGGTCGTCACCTCCACCTGGCCAGAATATGGTAGCCTACCTTTTCGACAGAATAACCAAATGTATTTTTTTCATAGTATTACATGTTTCATTTAGAACAAGGGTGTCCAATGTTTTGGCTTCCCTGGACCACAATGGGAGAACTGTCTTGGACCACACATAAAACACACTCATGACAGCTGAAGGGCTTCATAAAAAAAGGTCTGTGCATAATCTCATGTTTTAAGAAAGTTTACAAATTTATATTGGGCCGCATTCAAAGCTGTCCTGGGCCACATGTGGCCAGCAGGCCACAGGTTGGACAAGCTTGATTAAGAATGAAGTCAACTGCACTTATAAAAGGATACCTGGACAGGGTGTAGTGGCTCACGTCTGTAATCCCAGCACTTTGGGAGGCCAAGGCAGGTGCATCACCTGAGGTCAGGAGTTCAAGACCAGCCTGGCTAACATGGTGAAACCCTGTCTCTACTAAAAATACAAAAATTAGCTGGGCATCGTGGTGCATGCCTGTAATCCCAGCCACTCGGGAGGCTGAGGCACCAGAATCGCTTGAACCTGGGAGGTGGAGGTTGCAGTGGGCCAAGATTACGCCACTGCACTCCAGCCTGGGTGACAGAGCAAGACACTGTTTCAAATAAATAAATAAATAAATACATAAATAAATACATAAATAAATAAAAGGATACCTGACTTGAAGTGGCTGAAACAATAAAGATGTTATAATGATCTCGTGTAACAAGTCACCAAGCCATCAACAAAAATATCACTAAGGTTTGTTTTTTGTTTCAACTTCTCTGGTAAGCCATCACCTTGCGCCAGCTTTGTGTCCTTAAGCCTCATCATCTCAGCTCTATAGCCTGAGCTGAAGAAGGTGAGGGCCCTGGTTCTTTATTTCTTCCCCCTTTTTATATAAGGAAGCAAGCCCCTTCCCAGTATCCTCCCAGCAGACAGCAGATGTCCGCTGAGATCTCCAGGGCGAGAATGGGTCACCAGCACTCCCCTTAACCAGTGGTGACTAAGGGAAATGGGATGTTTCTGTGTGGCTTAAACCTGTCACAGTTATGCCCCAAGGCTGAGGGAGGGAATCAGAACAAAGTTAAGTCAGCAAGGAGGGGGAGCGGCTGCCATTTTACTCGACAAGAGCCCTTCACTGACCAGAGGAAGCAGCCGGGGCCCAGGAAGGTTAAGTCCCTTGTCCACTACATGTGAATTTGCACCAGGGCCAGGGTGCAAACCCAGCCCCAAGGCCCAGTAAGCTCTCCCCACTTCACCATATGGCTTCTCCACAACAGCAGACCCTAAGCCCAAGCCCCCCACAGGGGAGGAGCCGCATCCCAGGACTCTCTGAGCTTGACAGAGCCATGATGTGGACAAAGTCAGCCAGGAGAGGGCCCCTTGTGCCCAGATGCGCCTCACCCACCTCCAGGCCCACGGCTGAGGGAGTCCAAGCACCTCCTGTCCCTGGCAAAGGCCTGGCGGGGGTCAGCGGGAACCCAGAGCCTGACAAACGGCATCTCTGTAGCCGCCTGGACCCCAGCCAAGCTGTCTCATTCCCCAGGGCTGACCTCATGTTTCTGAAGAGCCTCAGGAGCCTGAGGTCTGTGAGCTGCCTCACAGGGTTCAGTTCTGCTGCCAGCAAAGGAAATGGCCCGGGCTGGGGGCCACGTGAAGAGGTGGGAGCACAGAACTCAGTCACCCTCCCCACCGCCCACCCCTGCCCTGCCAGAGCCCTCAGCCTGTGCCAGGCAGGCCCCACTCCAGAAGAAACCAAGCAGCACCCTCTAACTTCTGAGGTGTAGTCCATGCCCACCTGTCTTCTCACCTCTGCCGGATACCTGAAGAAACATTCACAGACTGGCTGTTTCCATCTGTTTCATTCCAGACTCCTGGAAAGTGAGCAAAAGGCAGTGAGACTTCATCAGAGGTGCTAAGAACATCTCTGAAATCAGTGCCAGCACCTCAAAGAGCTAGAGAGCTCACAGCCAGGCTGAGGCCTGTTGCTGGGTGACGAAAGTCACTGTTTATTTAACCCAGAGCTGGGCCAGGTGCCCACATGGGCCTTTCTATGGTCACTGAGAGCAAAGGCTCCCAGGGTACCGAGGCCCAGCGTGTGCTCCAGGACAAAAGCCTTCACGCACTTGGCCTCCACTTCCCGACTTCCCTTCTGGGTCAAACGTCTACTCACCTCGTATAGCAGTGAAGGGGAGTGGCCTGGGGAAACAGCACGTGGCGGACCCCAAGACACACTCACTTCTCCACCTCCTTCTGGGGCATCTCCATCCCAGCTCCACTTCCCACACACCCAGGCTGCAGGTCCCAGCCAAGGTGTTTCTTCCTATTCTTATCCCTTAAAAGTTTTTATTCTCCCCGTACAACCACAAGGGTCAAAAACCATGTGGGGAGGCAAGAGGGCTTCCGCTTCTGTGCCATCGCCTCTCTGGCCTCACCAAGGGGGATCAGACACAGCAGCTGGCAATTTTAAACTTTCCCTGCCAAAGTTATTCTCAGAACTGTCGCTCCCCATCTTCAGCGCTTGAAAAGTCTGCATATCTTGAAAGGATGCAGGCTGCAGGGCTGTGTGAACTGAGTGGAATTTTCCATTCATAGAATAATCATCTTCATACCACTCTGGGGGGCTGGCGTTCTCGTGGTAAAAGCTCCGAGTTCAGGGTCAGCAAACCTGCCAGGCTTCTGCAGGAGCCCTGCGGCATGGAGGTTCTTTTATTTATTTTTGGCGGAGAGGAGGAGGAAATAAAGGAATGACTTTCTACCTTGCATGCCAACACAAACTTGGAAAAGGAGCTGGGTTGGCAAGTGCTGAATATTACTGCCTGGTTTCATGACTTACATCAACCATCGGGGGCTAGAAGGAAGAGGCCGAAAGATGGATCTTTAACCCCTAACCCAGAGAAGCGGCCACAACAGGCCTCACTTCACTGCTTCAAGTCCTTTCCCGTGCCTGCCAGCCAGAGCCCTGGATTGCTCTTTGAGGGCAGGGGCCCCAGCCAAGGCCATATCACCCCACCTCACTTCACTTCTTTCCAGCTTCCCCTGTGTTCTGCCTTAGAGTTCTGCCGACGCATACACAGACTTATTGTCTGAGATACCTTGCAGGTCCAGGGTGTAGTGAGAAGGCCACCCGGCTGGGAGTAACAAGACCAGAGTCTTAGTTCTGTCACACAGTCACTGTGGCCTTAAAGAGGTCCTACTTGGCTGGGTGCAGTGGCTCACGCCTGTAGTCCCAGCATTTTGGGAGGCCGAGGTAGGCAAATCACCTGAGGTCAGGAGTTTGAGACCAGCCAATATGGTGAAACCCCATCTCTATTAAAAATACAAAAATTAGGTGGGCATGGTGGCACATGCCTCTAATCCCAGCTACTCAGGAGGCTGAGGCAGGAGAATCGCTTGAACCCAGGAGGCAGAGATTGCAGTGAGCCGAGATCGTGCCATCACACTCCAGTCTGGGCGACAGAGTGAGACTCTGTCTAAAAAAAAAAAAATCCTACTCTTCTCTAGGTCTCATTTTCTTCATCTGTAAGGATTGGACAGAATTGGGTGCAGTGGCTCACATTTGTAATCCCAGCACTTTGTGAGGCCAAGACAGGAGGATCACTTGGGCCAGGAGTTCAAGACCAGCCTGGGCAACACAGCAAGACTCCCGTCTATTAAAAAAGAAAAAAAAAGGCAAGAAAAGATCGAACAGAATGATCCCAAATATCCCTTCTCATGCTGACATTCTGATTCCCTCATTCATTCATTCTAGTATTAACCAATGCCAGCACTAGGTTCTGGGCATCCCCTGCTGAGCCATTCTAAACCTGCTGGGCACAGCCAAGACCTGTGAGTGTGGCCTCAGGCCTAGTGAGGGCTCATTGTTTCCACAGCCACTGCATGGTCCAGAGTGGGGAAGCAAAGCCCTACCTGCCCCATGAAGCCCACCCTGCCAGGGCCCACCTGCCAGGAGAGGCATTTTCCTGATCCCAGTTCTAGGTTTCGTCCTAGAAGAGCCCTCAGTATCTAAAGCCTTTCCTACTTTCAATTTTTAAAAGAGTTAGAAAGCGTAAGACCACCTGCCATCTTCCTAATCAAAACTCATCTTCTGGCTCTTATTCTCCGTGGCTTTTACACAACATGTTTTATTCATTTCCAAGTATTTAATTATAATGTTGAGGCCAGGTGTGGTGGCTCATGTCTGTAATCCCAGCACTCTGGGAGGCCAAGGCAGGAAGATCGCTTGAGGCCAGGTGTTCAAGACCAGCCTAGGCAACATAGTGAGACCGTGTCAAGGAAAAAAAAAAAGAAAAAGCAAGAAGAAAAAAGAAAGAGAGAGAAAGAAAGAAAGAGGCCAGACGTGGTGGCTCACGCCTGCAATCCCAGCACTTTGGGAGGCCAAGGCGGGCGGATCACGAGGTCTGGAGTTCAAGACAAGCCTGACCAACATAGTAAAACCCCGTCTCTACAAAAATACAAAAAATTAGCCCGGCGTGGTGGCGGGCATCTGTAATCCCAGCTGCTTGGAAGGCTGAAGCAGGAGAATTGCTTGAACCTGGGATGCGGAAAGAAAAAAAAAGAAAGAAAGAAAAGTATGGAGGGAAGGAAGGAAGGAGACAAAATATAACATTGAATACACGTTGTTTTTCAGACTGCACATACAACCCACATTTTGACTCAGGCCTCTGGGGCGAGGGGGTACACACACACACACACACATCCCAGTCACTGTCCTAGGCTCTCCAGCCATGAGATTTTCCAGCCCAGCCCCAACCCCGACCTAAGTCACCGGGTATCGGCCACTCATTGGCTGAGGTCCCTGAGCACCTGTTGGGAGGAAGGCTGCTGCGTGCAGCGGGCAAGTCCTGCGTCCCTCCGCTCTTACCACGGCAGGAACCACAGCCTCCCAGAACCTCAGGGTTTGTGTGGATTTCGCCCAGGGGAAAGCGCTCCAACGCGCGGTGCAAACGGAAGCCACTGGCTGGTTGAGCGGCTGTGATGGGAGAGCTGCATCCTGCCATCGCGTCCAGCTTTTCATGCCGATGTTGGTGAGAAGGGGGTGGATAGCGGGGATTCTCAGGATGCGGGCCTGGGGCTATTAAAGGCTGGGAGGTGGGGGCATAAACTTGTGGCCACCCTGACCCCTGTCCTCGGTGGGCCTCACCACCAGGCCGAGGAGACCCAGGCCTGGTCACCTGCTCCAAGCCCAGGCCCGGCGCTCGAACGAAGGCGGGCCCCAGTGGCCGTCCCTCCCCGGCCCTTCTCTCCCCTACTTTCTCCTCACCTCCCGGCTGCGCGGAGAACACGCCCCCTCCCCGGCCCCCACCAATCAGCGTCCGGAGCGGCGCCCGAGGCGCCGGGGGGCTCTGGTCTGCAGCCAATGAGCGCCACGGCCCGAGGCGGCGCCTCGCCCGCCCCCTCCCGGAATGAAAGCTGCCCGACAGCTGGCGAGGCTGGCGCAGCGCGCGGGGCGCGGGAGCCGCGCGGGCCGGAGCGGAGCGCGCGCACAGCCAGCCCGCCTCCGCTCCGCCTCCGTCCGGGGCGCGGGCGAGGTGGCCGGGGCGGGGAAGCGCAGGGGGCAGGGCCGCGGCGGCGAGGCCGGGGGGCGGGGAGGAGCGGGCCCGATAAAAGGCGGCGCGGCGGCCCCACCCCGCGGCAGGCCGGCGGGCAGGCTCGGCGTGTCCCTTCCTTCCGGCCCGTGCCGGCGGCGGGGAGGCGGCGCGCGGCCCGTAGCCCGCCCATGGAGGCTTTCCCCTGGGCGCCCCGCTCGCCCCGCCGCGGCCGCGCCCCCCCGCCCATGGCGCTCGTGCCCAGCGCCCGCTACGTGAGCGCCCCAGGCCCGGCGCACCCGCAGCCCTTCAGCTCCTGGAACGACTACCTGGGGCTCGCCACGCTCATCACCAAAGCGGTGGACGGCGAGCCGCGCTTCGGCTGCGCCCGCAGTGGGAACGGCGGCGGCGGCTCCCCGCCCTCCTCCTCTTCGTCGTCCTGCTGCTCCCCCCACGCGGGGGCCGGGCCTGGGGCGCTGGGGCCGGCGCTGGGGCCGCCCGACTACGACGAGGACGACGACGATGACAGCGACGAGCCGGGGTCCCGGGGCCGCTACCTGGGGAGCGCGCTGGAGCTGCGCGCGCTGGAGCTGTGTGCGGGCCCCGCCGAGGCTGGGCTGCTGGAGGAGCGCTTCGCCGAGCTGAGCCCGTTCGCGGGTCGTGCCGCCGCCGTGCTGCTGGGCTGCGCGCCCGCCGCCGCCACCACCAGCGAGGCGACGCCGCGCGAGGAGCGGGCCCCGGCGTGGGCGGCCGAGCCCCGGCTGCAGGCGGCCTCCGGGGCGGCGGCCGCCCGGCTGCTGAAGCCCGAGCTGCAGGTGTGCGTGTTCTGCCGGAACAACAAGGAGGCGATGGCGCTCTACACCACCCATATCCTCAAGGGCCCCGACGGGCGAGTGCTGTGCCCTGTGCTGCGCCGCTACACATGTCCCCTGTGCGGCGCCAGCGGCGACAACGCGCACACCATCAAGTACTGCCCGCTCTCCAAAGTGCCGCCGCCCCGCAGCGCCAGGGACGGCCCGCCTGGCAAGAAGCTGCGCTGAAGGCCCGGGCTCACCCAGGGTCGCCGCCGCCCCTCGGACCGCTAGGTCTGCGCACCATCTCGCCCCCGCCGTGGGGAGGCGTGCGGCTCAGCGGTCGGCTCGACATGGGACGTCGTCCTGGTGGTTTTTGAAAAGCAGCCGACCGTGTGGAGTACTTCCGTGCTGAACGATTGGAACTGGACGTTGAAATCCCCATTTGTCTTCAGTTTCTAGTTTGCACATCCAGAACGGCGAAGGCTGGGTGTGTATTCCACTAACTGAAATATGGCAACTTAGAGGCGCTGTTTATTTACTGTATACGTCGACCTATTTTAGATGCGCATCAGTATGAAATTGTCTCAATCTTGGATGTTTCATTTTATGAATGGAGGCACTTTACTAGGTCTAGAATATTTTTTTAAAAGCCTCTGAACTGAGCTTAAAACTGGCGATTTTATGAAATGTCGGCAAATGACTATTTTATTGTTTGAAGCGAGTTAATATTCTCAGTTGTCCTTAAAAATCAGTTACTCTAATTCCAGGTGAAGCAAGCCGCTGGTAGCATCACCCTTATGAGAAGTGAAGGTTTTGTAAACTTTCCAGTATTAATTTGGGCGGGTATTCCCTCCTTGTGGCTTGTTTCTGTCCTAGCTGGAGGTGTAAAATGCACAATGTGTAGCAGGTAGAATACAGCTCCTTATCGTTTTATGTACCAGGTATTTTATTACTGAACTAGCAACTAGCCTTTTCCACCTTTAAAAGTTGTGCCAAGTCATAATCATATTGTGTATAACTTGGAAATGGTGCTGTTTAAAAAAAATGTGTATTTATACAGTAACAGTATGAATTCATTAATCTCACCTGTAACTTTCCTACTTAGCCTTTTCTCTACACACTCACCCACTTCCAGTTCTTTAAAAACGTTTACGATATTAAGATCAAAGGGAGGAAGGGAAGACAGCAGTACTAATTCACCCTAGATTGCTCAATTTCAGGGTTCCTAGTGGAGGAAAGCCCATTCCAGCTGTTGCCTCTCAAATAGAAGATGGATCTCTAGCTCTGAGCTATTCGTGTATTAACTCGTATTCAAGAAGGTTCCACCGTGGGCTGCGTCTGACTTTAATACAGGCAGTGCTCAAACTAGAATAAGCACTAATGAAAGGAATTGTTGGGGGTCCTTCATGTTACCACTCCTACTGGAAGACCCATGTCCGTTTCCGGAACCCCACCAGTTTACCCATAAGCAAGACTAAACCTGATCCTTGGGCAAAAGTTCCTAACCCCTACTTCCCCCCCCCGCCCACCGCCACCCTCACTTTTAAATCCGCCATACTGAATGCCACACTATGGAATGCAGCTACCTGCCAATCTAGGCAATAGAAGGCAAAAAATAGAAGTGAATTAAGATGAACTCATCTGAAATACACAAATGCATTACTATCTGAAGATACCAGCAAGAGATTTAGTCTACGCGTATAAGGCTCCCAGTAGGATTTAGCTAGGCTACTAGAAGTTGGACTGCTTTCATGTTAAACAGCTAACTTCCTCCACAGCAAATTGACTCAATCAGGAACCTTCATTTGAAGGTGTGTTAGAGGGTGGGGTAAATACCTGATAGCTTTTTTGGTCAAAGAAAAGGTGCATATCAAGAACTTGGGGGCAGGGGGAAAGCACAGTTTCTTAGCCAGGAAAGACAATCCAAAGCTGCTAGTCTTAACCCCAGACCAGAGAACTGCAGATCTGATTGGGCCTAAATTAAGCAGCTTAATGAAACCATGTAATTACTTGTTCTCCTTTCTTTTGCTAGAAAATGTACCAGTTTAAATGAGCTTCACCTTCTGGGTGAAGTTTCTAAGGTCAACATGAATCCTCTTACCTCTCCCACTGCTCGTGTTCTGCCTTTTCAAAAGGACCACTATGAACAGATAAGCACATTCTCTAGGCCAAAAGGGCTAGCCAGGTGGCAAGATCAATTTAGCTACTTTGTATTTTCACTCAAATTACAGACGGTTTCCAAAGGTCTTGAACATGAGGCTTTGGCATAGCCTCAATATATGGGAGTCACTGTGATGAGATGTGCCTAATGTTAATTTGATATTCTGACACTGCTACTATTTTACCAGAACTAAGAATATATTGAGCTGGAGCTTCCTGAGGGCAGGAGAGTATTGGAAAAGGTATCCAGAAGATCCTCTCGTCAACTACTCAGGCAGCCACTATTCATCTATTTTTAAAGTACCCCATTTTCAGGCCAGGCGTGGTGGCTCATGCCTGTAATCCCAGCACTTTCGGAGGCGAGGCGGGTGGATCACAAGGTCAGACCAGCCTGGCCAACATGGCGAAGCCCCGTCTCTACTAAAAATACAAAAATTAGCCGGGTGGTGTGGTGGGCGCCTGTAATCCCAGCTACTCAGGAGGCTGAGGCAGGAGAATTGCTTGAACCCAGGAGGTGGAGGTTGCAGTGAGCCCAGATCGCGCCACTGCACTCCAGCCTGGGCAACAGAGCAACTCTTGTCTCCAAAAAAGAAAAAAAGTACCCCATGTTGAGCCCCCGTGCCAAATTTGCCTAGGTTTTCCAGCTGACAATACTGGGAGTTAAAACGCAGAGTATTACTATAGTTAATTTTCTAGGGTTCTCTTATGAAAAGTATATGTAAACACATTAAAAATCCTTGGAACTCAATGTGAAACTTTAAACATTTTGCAAAATTACATTTGGAGAAACCCAATTTTTCAAAGTTTAAGAAATATACAAAATATGACAAAATTATCTTCATAAGAACATGCTGCATACTTGGCTAAGTAGCAAAACAATACAGGGAATAGTCAAAAGGGCTTCTCCAACTGTAGAGGTACAGATTGTCTTAACCTGTTCTTTTCTGTACAGACTTAAAATTTCTAATGGCTTTTTTCTTTGTATTTTAATTTTCCTACAAAGTCCTTTTTGGAAGTTGCAGAATTATTAGCTTTGATGACAACAACTTTTGTCATAGATTTGATTTATTAAACCAAAATTATACATATTAAAATTATATCACAAATATATATGCTTCCAGACAAAGAAAAGTTTGTTAGTCCTGATTTTCTAATCGTAGCCACTCAAGGAACAGTCTTTTCATAGTACCCCATATATTTCAATTAGACTTATAAAATTATAAATCAATCTATGGTCAGTGTCTTTGGTTAAAAAAAAAAAACCACAGGCAGTTCTTTACATAAAAACGTCCCACACATTATAGATGCCAACCACCTCCTGGTAGCCACTATGGACAACTAATGAGATGCAGAGTCTTTTTTGGACCGATGATGTCTCTACTACCGGATCTATCTGTATTAACAGCAATGTTACTCTCAATGAAACTGCAGAAGCCACCAGGAACACGGAAGACCACCTAGCAGATCGGTGAGTAGGCTGCTTGTTCAGCTTTCCTTTAATACCTGTTGGTAAATACTAATGGGAGTAGACCGAGTTGTATGGCCTGGACACTGGAAACCAAGAGCAGGATCGCAAAGTAACAGCATCAGACTCTTCTGCCCTCCTCTTGCACTTGGGTTCTGACTCCCAGCACAAAGAACTTGGGAGAACAGTACGGGAAACAGCAGAAAGGATGGGTTTGCTGACTAGCCTTGAAACCTAACTCTAACGTAGGCAGCAGTAACTCATCTGAACAAATCTGATTAAATAAATTGTTGGGGCTTACCTGTGATGTCACATGTACAGATCTACTCTCCAGGAAGCAAACTCTTAGCAGGTTACTGCCCCACTTATAATCACTGATCTGAAATTCTCTTGTTATGAAAGAAAAGTCCTTCTCCCCACGAAAGACCTTTAAAGACTTCTACGTATTTGAAATACCAGATACTAAGAAAGGTGTTTAAAATGATTTCTATCATTGGTAACATCAAACAAAAAAGGCTGCATCTGGTTAAGTTAAAAAGCATCAATACTCCCTCTTCTGGCCCTACAGCTGTACCAATAGGAATTCTCACCACTACTCAATAACAGAAATAATAAGTGCCTACAGCCATGATGAATTTGTAACATTTTCTCAAATTAACTATGATTTTTCTAATTTCAGGTGAAAACCCAAGGTGGTACTTCAAACACGCACATGCACACACAAACTCAGAGGACAGCGTTACAAGGAAACTAAGAAATTCCTGCATTAACAAAGGAAGACATGTTAGGGGGACATCCTAGCCACATATGCTTTCTTTGTTATATTTAGGTTCATTTTCATTGATAGTAAACACAGACATTTAATGGCACTGATAAAAATTCAAGTAAAAAAACTCAACTGAATATGCAAACTTACCATTATAAACAAAATACTATAACCACAAATCAACACTAAAACAAATTCTGTAAGTATTTTATTTATCACTGAAGAAAAAACACAGCAGCAAGTTCTGTGTTGGCTTCAATGAGACCAAATAGTTAATCTTTAACATAGCTACTGCACTCCAAAATTGAAGTCAACACAGTCATTACTACAAATTACTTGTTGAAAGAATCTATCTTCAAGAGAAAGAAAATTAGGAAAGAGAATTTAAACGATTCCTCCAAACCATACATTTATAAATATTGTCATATTTAAAATGCTTGAAAGGCATGAATTCTCCATTAATGGAAAAGCAGTTTGCTATTGGCAACAGAAAAAAACTCAGCGATAGTTTACCAAATGCTTTAAAATTTAAAAGCTATACTGTTTGGATTCACACTTGTCATTACAACAACTGCAAATTGCTTTGTACTCACCTTCTCTCAAGTAAAATCTAAAAACCCCACTGTATCCAATGTTTGTAATGTTTACTTCAAGTGAATCTAAAAAATTTCTAAATTTAGTTTATGGTAAATACCTCAAAATACCTAAAATAGGTACATATCAACCACTTAAAGGTGTGAAAATTGTTT
The DNA here is from genome assembly GCF_009828535.3 of Hylobates moloch. Classification (NCBI taxonomy): domain Eukaryota; kingdom Metazoa; phylum Chordata; class Mammalia; order Primates; family Hylobatidae; genus Hylobates; species Hylobates moloch. Next base: position 14,457,408 of record NW_026652278.1, on the reverse strand, counting down.
CAGATTCACTGCTTTAAAGGGTCTTCAAATATATTTTCTTTAACAGAACCTTACTTCATTCCAAATTAATATCAGATATTTCAAAATCAAAAAAAAATATCAGTTCTATACCAAGATAAAGGTGTTACCCAATACCTGAAGGTTCACATTTTAAATTTATTTTTTAGTTTTTCTTTTTTGTCAACAAATGATTGATGAAATAATGCAACACCCTTAAATTCCAGAAAATGGCATGGTTTTTCCAACCTCCTGTGGATATGGTGCATGATCAATCTATTATATAGGATTAATACAAGTTCATGCTTTTTGTGTTATGGTGAAACAACATTGAAGAATCCCATTTAGATTGGTTGAAGCACAAGTATAATAATCCTTGAATGTGATCAAACCTATTTAAGACACCAGTTTAAATCCATTATCTTGAGACTTAACGTCGTACTGTGGTCCATCCGTCTTCATCAGTCTCATTCTTAGTACGACGAAGAGACTCCCTATCTTTCTCAGCTCTCCATGAGGCCTTTTCTTTTTCACCTTCTCTTTCTCGGTCTCGGTCTCTTTCTCGGTCTCTTGAAAGAGCTGGGGGAGGAACTCGACGAGGAGGGTCCCGCTCTTCTGCCCGGTCATCTTTCCTGTCATCAGCACGTCTCCAAGAACTTACTAAAAAGTTTAATTAAAACAAAAAAATTAAGTTAGTACTATATTCTGTTGGCTCAAATTAAGCAGAAGAAATGCCTCAAATTACTCAAAATTCCTGTATTAAAGATTAACAATACAGAAATCATAATTAAAGCTCACACAATTTCTGACAATATCTTTAACATACAGATGTACAGATAAAACTCAAAATTTGAAAACAGGCAGAAACCACTAGCCTGGGAAGGACTAGTTAGTATAAACCCATAAGACAAGGTGGCAAAAATCTGGCTGAATGAAAATTTTATAACTGACAGGATTTTTGGCTCTTGAAGAATTTTAACAGCAAATTAACCACACAAAGTACAGGAGTTTTTGAAGTTATGGCTATGACAGAAAAATTCTCTCACAACAGGATGTCAAGACATGGAAAATAAATTTTTAAAAACCAAGAGAAAAATGAGGATTTTAAAAATGAAAAATACATATATTTTAAAAAAGAATAAACTTCTGTTACAATTTCAGAGAAAATGTTTCTACTTTGTGCTTAATCTGCCAGGAAGTTGCTTTTAAATAACACTTTTTTTCATTTTTATTAAGTAAACTTTATATATATTGCCTGCTATCCAATTTAGTCTACTACTATACTTTGAATTTAGAGATAAGTGCACTTCAGAACATGACCATTGAGTAACTGTATGAAAATCATGAATTCTAAATAGAATAAATATCAACTCTCTTATTGTTGGCCTTCATACAAATTTATGATATAATTACATAACCCAAATCCCCCCCAGAAACGACAGTTCTCCAATACTTCAGTTGTAACCTCTATACCTTCTTCACGTTCTGATCTGAGCGGAGGTCCTCTTCGGTCCCTGTCATCTCTTAGATCTCGTCTTTCTCTTAGATCACGCCGGTCATCCCTCTCACGGCGACGGTCATCCCTATCCCTATCGTCCCGGCGACTTGAGTCTCTCCAGCTTGAAGATTCCTCTGCTGGTCCTCTTCTCCAGCCACCTTCATCCCTGTAGCCATTTACAATGACAAGTCAGGTTCTTACTGTTAGACCAAATGGATAATTATAAGTACATCCAGTCCAAGCTGGGGCTTAGAGTTTACAAATGTAACAGGGACAGTTTAAACTCATAACCTGACCTTACCTGATGCCTGGGGCGTGCAGAACAAATGAGAACACCCAGATCTGTGCCGTCCCACTCGGTAGCCACTACCCATATGTGGTTACTTACATTTAAAGTAAAATGGAGATATTTCCTTAGCAGCACCAACCATATATTCTAAGTGCTTGGCCACCAAATGTGACTGCTGACTACCATACTGGCCAGCACAGACACATTTTCTTCCTTGAAGAAAATTGCATCGAATGCTGCTGGTCTACATTTATCAGTGCAAGGACACTTTGGCAGAGGGAGCAAGCTAGAACTTCTACTACTAATAAAATCAAAGGGCTTTTGATAATTTAAGGGCAAGAAAACTGACTGCCCTAAACTACACGGGGAAAAAGCAATGGACTGACAAAGATGGCTGGACTGGTTCCACTGCCCAACAGTCATACAGCCTATAGACAGCCATGAAGTTTGGGCCTCCATTTTCTTACTTTAAGAGGGAAATGTTCGATTAGATAACCTCTAAAAAAAAAAGATGGAGTTTCGCTCTTGTTGCCCAGGCTGGAGTGCAATGGTGTAATCTCGGCTCACCACAACCTCTGCATCCCGGGTTCAAGCAATTCTCCTGCCTCAGCCTCCTGAGTAGCTGGGATTACAGGCATGCACCATCACACCTGGCTAATTTTGTATTTTTTAGTAGAGATGGGATTTCTCCATGTTGGTCAGGCTGGTCTCGAACTCCTGACCTCAGGTGATCTGCCCACCTCAGCCTCCCAAAGTGCTGGGATTACAGGTGTGAGCCACCGCGTCCAGCTAAAAATTTTTTAAAACCTGCATTATGATTCTAAGAGATAAGGAGGGTGCTGGGGAATAACGAGGAACATCATTTCTCAAAAATAGTTTGAAATACACAGGCCAGTGTCCAAAACAATCCCAACTGCAGCTCTACAAATAATTTTTTTTTTTTTTTTGAGATGGAGTTTCGCTCGTCGCCCAGGCTGGAGTACAATGGCGCGATCTCCGCTCACTGCAACCTCCGCCTCTTGGGTTCAAGTGATTCTCCAGCCTCGGCCTCCCAAGTACCTGGGATTACAGGCGCGCCACCACCACATCCAGCTAATTTTTGTATTTTCAGTACAGATAGGGTTTCACTATGTTGGCCAGCCTGCTCTCGAACTCCTGAACTCAGGTGATCTGCCCACCTCGGCCTCCCAAAGTGCTGGGATTACAGGCATGAGCCACCGTGCCCGGCCTCTACAAATAATTTAATTAGAACATCACACCTAGGTCTTCTGAAGCGATCCTCTCGATCCACATCTCTCTCTCTGTCCCTTTCTCTCTCAGGGTCCTTGTCATTCTCCTCTCGATCTTGATTATCTCTGTCCCTTTCTTTTTCTCTGTCCCATTCACGTTCTTCTGATGGCCTTGATTCTCGAGGTGGACCCCAGCTCTCCTCTCTGGCTTTTTCTTTCTCTCTCCATCCACCTATTTTTTTGAAAAAGCAAAACATTTTAAAAATATTTTTAAAAGAAGAAACAGATTGGCAATCATGAATAGACACTGGCATTAATTCATCATCATTCTAAATGCTAATTTAAGACACTGATTAAAAAAATACTAAAGCTGTGTACATCACTGCACAGACATCATTAACAGTATCTTAAACTTATATAAGAAACTTAAAACGGGCCAGGCATGGTGGCCCACACCTGTAATCCCAACACTTTGGGAGACCAAGCCAGGTGGATTACTTAAGGTCAGGAATTTGAGACCAGCCTGGCCAACATGGTAATAACCCTGTCGCTACTAAAAATACAATTAGCCAGGTGTGGTGTTGCGCCTGTAGTCCTAGCTACTTGACTTGGGAGGCTGAGGCATGAGAACTGCTTGAACCTGGGAGGCAGAGGTTGCAGTGAGCCAAGATAGTGCCACTGCACTCCAGCCTGGATGACAGAATGAGACTGTCTCAAAAAACAAACAGGGAGGAAAAAAAAAAAAAAAAAAAAAAAAACCTTAAATGATCTGGGTTGAGTGTTCCATAGAACAAAAGTATCATTGAAAATTTTAGGGCCGGGCGCGGTGGCTCACGCTTGTAATCCTAGCACTTTGGGAGGCTGAGGCGGGCGGATCACGAGGTCAGGAGATCGAGACCACGGTGAAACCCCGTCTCTACTAAAAATACAAAAAAATTAGCCGGGCGTGGTGGTGGGCGCCTGTAGTCCCAGCTACTCGGAGAGGCTGAGGCAGGAGAATGGCGTGAACCCGGGAGGCGGAGCTTGCAGTGAGCCGAGATTGCGCCACTGCACTCCAGCCTGAGCGACAGAGCCAGACTCCGTCTCAAAAGAAAAGAAAAGAAAAGAAAATTTTAGAATTTTTCCTATTGCACGCAGATTTCAGCATAGTATCTGTTCTGATGTTAAACAGATCACTCATTTAAGCAGAAAACTTCAAGAGTTTTCTCTTAGTCCCAATTTTGAGGTATTTATACCTTGCAACGTTTTCAAGGCCTTCATATCCAAAAAAGAATCTTTCCTTTTATATTCCTGTCCTCCACCATTTACCACCCATTATCTAGTCATTAATCATGAATAAATCCTTTAACCCTGCACAGTGGCTCACACTTATGCATGGAATATATGAATCTAGGAACATTTTATATAGAGTACACAGAGACGTAAATTTGCTGGTGACCTCACTGTTTAAAATGGCTTCCAAGTGTAGTGCTAAAATGCTGTCTAGAGGCCAGGTGTGGTGGCTCATGCCTGTAATCTCAGGAATTTGGGAGGCCGAGGAGGGTGGATCCCCGGAGCCCAGGAGTTCAAGACCAGCCTGGGCAACATGGCAAAACCACATCTCTACAAAAAAATACAAAAATTAGCTGGGCTTGGTGCTGTGCACCTATAGTCCGCTACTCAGGAGGCTGATGTGGTAGGATCTCTTGAGCCCAGGAGGCAGAGGTTGCGGTGATCTGAGATCACGCCACTGCACTCCAGCCTGGGAGACAGAGTGAGACCCCGCCTCAAAAAAAGAAAAAACAAATGCTGTTTAGTGGACCCAAGCACAAGGTGGCTATGATATGCCTTAAGGAGAAAATACATGTATTAGATAAGCTTTGTTCATGAATGAGTTATAATGCTGTTGACCATGAATTCAATGGTAATGAATCAACAACATATCAGAAATAGGGAGTCTTTAAACACAAACACATAAAAGACATTTTATGTATTGACTGGTTCACAAAAATATCATGATTAGAAGCTTACAAAAACCTAACCTTGTATTTCCCCTAGGAACAGGAGTTCAGTATTCATGGCAACTGTATAAAATATAATTAGCAAATTAGTAAGAATCTGCTACACTGTTACCGCATTTAACATGAGGAAAAGAAAAATTAAATGCCTTACACAAGGTAACAGCTGAATAGTAGAATGAAGTGAGACTAGAAGAGACGAAGTAGGCAACAGAAACAACTGGGGAAAGCAAGGAAGCGGCTCACTTAGATCTGCACTTAGAACAACTGCTCTGGTTATTTCCCCAACACCCAAAATTAAAACTGAGAGTAAGAGAGGCAGCAAAAACCAGTTAGGGGGTGAGGACAATGCTGCTGACCCAGGACCAAGTACAAGCAATGGGAATGGAGAAGAGGGTGGATTTCAGGAACATCAAAAAGGCAGAACTGAACTAAATAAAGATTTAACATAAAGGATGAAACAGAGACAAAACAACTCCCAGATTCCTAGCTCAGACAGTTAGATGGACAGTGATGCCCCTGAGGAGAATCAGAGGGATGGGTGGGCATGAACAAGTGCACGTGTATGTGATGGTAATAAGTCCAGTTTTGGATAGGCTGTGTTAGACATTCAGTAAGACTACCAAGTGGAGATGTGCTATATGCAGTAAGCAGCTGTCACCTGTGTGCAGTACGCAGAAATTATCTAGAGAAAACTGGCCGGGGCAGTGGCTCACGCTTGTAATCCCAGCACTTTGGGAGGCAGAGGTGGGTGGATCACTTGAGGTCAGGAGTTCGAGAGCAGCCTGGCCAACATGGTGAAACCCCATCTCTATTAAAAATACAAAAAAATGGCCAGGCGTGGTGGCTCATGCCTGTAATCCCAGCACTTTGGGGGGCCGAGGTGGGCGGATCGCAAGGTCAGGAGATCAAGACCATCCTGGCTAACATGGTGAAACCCCATCTCTACTAAAAATACAAAAAATTAGCCAGGCATGGTGGTGGGCACCTGTTGTCCCAGCTACTCGGGAGGCTGAGGCAGGAGAAGGGCATGAACCTGAGTGGCAGAACTTGCACTGAGGGGAGATCGTGCCACTGCACTCCAGCCAGATGACAGAGTGAGACTCCGTCTCAAAAAAAAAAAAAAAATTTAGCCATGCATGGTGGCGTGTGCCTGTAGTCCCAGCTACTTGGGAAGCTGAGGCAGGCGAATTGCTTGAACCTGGGAGGCAGAGGTTGCAGTGAGCTGAGATCGTACCACTGCACTCCAGCCTGGGAGACAGAGCAAGACTCCACCTCAAAAAAAAAAAAAAAGAAAAAGAAAAAAATGGTAATAGACACATGTCACAAACATGTATACGACTGCTCACGAATAATAAAGTGTGAAACAAGCAGGCCCAGGACTAAGAAAGAAAATGAGTCTGGGTGCAGTGCCTCACACCTGTTATCCCAGCACTTCACTTTGGGAGGGAGAGGCAGAAGGATAACTTGAGCCCAGGAGTTTGAGACCAGCCTGGGCAACATAGCAAAACCCCGTCTCTCCAAAAAAATAAATTATTAGCAGGGTGTGGTGGCATGTGCCTGTAGTCCTAGCTACTCAGAAGGCTGAGGTGGGAGGCTCCCTAGAGTCCGGGAGGTCAAGGTTGCAGTGAGCCATGATTGCACCACTGCACTCCAGCCTGTGCAACAGAGCAAGACCCTGTCTCAAAAAATGTAAAGTAAAATGAGTTCCTCCTTGCATAATCTCTCAGTTGGCAAAAATAAATATATAAAGTACATTTTGGTTTCAATTATTTTTAAAAGGAGGCTGGTTCCCAGTAAAACCTGAAAAACACACCAATACTGAAGGCATGAGTACAGGAAGAGCCTTCAAAGAAGCAGTCATCGAAGCAGAAGGAAAATAAAGAGCACATCACTAAAGAAGAGAGGGGTTGCGTTTTTATGTTTTGGATGGTAGTATTCTGAAGGCAAACTTTTGACAGGTAAGTCACTGCAAATGATACTGAAGGAAAGATAAAAGACCAGTTTATCTGGAAAAATAACAATACAGCCCTGATATTTACCCATCAGAATTTCACTTTTACAGGTGAACACTTAAGCATATTCTAGGAAATAGAATTTTACCTGGCTTGACTAATGGTCTCCAAGGACCAGGTCTTGAGTCATCACCCCGTCTGGGAAACCGATCATCATCAGCACGTCTTGAAAGGCGATCATCATCCATGTTTCTCCAAGGGCCCCTGTCATCCTCTGCACCACGCCTGGGAATTCTGTCATCATCGGCATTCCTCCAAGGTCCTCGATCATCATCCAACCCTCGCCTGGGACCCCGGTCATCATCCATGCCTCTCCTGGGACCCCGGTCATCATCCATGCCTCTCCTGGGACCCCGGTCATCATCCATGCCTCGCCTGGGACCCCGGTCATCATCCAACCCTCGCCTGGGACCCCGGTCATCATCAGCATTACGCCAGGATGATCGCTCATCGTCAGCGCCTCCTCGCCTCAGCCCCCGGTCATCATCCATCCCACGTCTTGGTCCTCTGTCCTCATCAGCTGTTCGCCAGCTTCCTCTGTCCTCATCCAGTCCTCGTCTAGGTGGTCTGTCATCATCCGCATGACGCCAGCTTCCCCTGTCTTCGTCAGCAATTCGTCTGGGAGGCCTGTCATCATCTGTGTTACGCCAGGAAGGCCGGTCATCGTCTGCCCCACGGCGAGAGAACCGATCTTCCTCAGGACCACGTCTAGGGCCTCTGTCATCATCCATGCCACGCCGGGGAACCCGATCATCGTCTGGTCTAAGAGAAGACTCTCTATCTTCATCATCCCCTAGACGCCGGGGCCGCTCTTCATCTCTTCTATGAGACCTGTCCTCATCTCGCCCTTCTCCACGTCTCCACTCCCTACACAGCAACAAGAACAATTAAAAATATATAAAATAAAAAAGCATCTGATCCTTTGGGGATTTTTTTTTCCACGTGCTTTTTTAAAACTTCAGTATGGGCCGGAGGAGTGGCTCACGCCTTTAATCCCAGCACTTTGGGAGGCAGAGGCAGGCAGATCACCTGGGTCAGGAGTTCAAGACCAGCCTGGCCTGGCAAAACCCCATCTCTACTTAATTGTAAGACATGCGGCTGGGCACAGTCGCTCACACCTGTAATCCCAGCACTTTGGAAGGCCACGGCGGGAGGATTGCTTGAGCCCAGGAGTGTGAGACTAGCCTGGGCAACATGTCAAAACCCCATCACTATAAAGAATATAAAAATTGACCAGGCGTGGTGGCCCACACCTGTAATCCCAGCACTTTGGGAGGCCGAGGCAGGCAGATTACTTGAGGTCAGGAGTTCAGGACCAGCCTGGCCAACACAGTGAAACCTCGGGTCTACTAAAAATGCAAAAATTAGCCAGGCGTGGTGGTGCATGTCTATAATCCTACTTGGGAGGATTACAAGTGCCTCCCAGCTACTTGGGAGGCACGAGAATTGCTTGAACCCAGGAGGCGGAGGCTGCAGTGAGCCGAGATGGCGCCACTGTGCTCCAGCCTGGGTGACAGAGCTAGATTCTGTCTCAAAAACAAAGAAACAAACAAACAACATTAACCAGGCATGGTGGAGCGCACCTGTGGTCCCAGCTACTCAGGAGGCTGAGGCAGGCGGATCACCTAAGCCCAGGGAGGTTGAGGCTGTAGTGAGCCAAGATCGCGCCACTGCACTCCAGAGTGAGACGCCATCTCAAAACAACAACAACAACACAGGCCAAGTGCAGTGGCTCATGCCTGTAATCCCAGCAATTTGAGAGGCTGAGACAGTCAGATCACTTGAGGTCGAGAGGTCAAAGCCAGCTTGGGCAACATGGCAAAACCCCATCTCTACTAAAAAATACAAAAAGTAGCCAGGTATGGTGGCACACACCTGTAATCCCAGCTATTCGAGAGGCTGAGGCACTTGAACCCAGAGAGGCAGAGGTTGCAGGGAGCCGAGATTGCGCCACTGCACTCCAGCCTGGGCAGCAGACCCAATAAAACAAAATACAAACCCACACACAATCAGACATGCACACAATTCTTCATGGCTCTCCTTTCCCTGCCTCTACAAAATGAACCAAATTTAAAAACCACTGATAAGATATTAACAGGAACTGGAGCACCATTATTTTCAACTCTACTTACTTCTCTGGCGGGCCTCTTCTCCACTCAGAATCTGCTTCAGGTCCTTTTCTCCAGGTGCCTTCTGAATCTCTATCTCCCCAACGAGAGTCCTCCATTGACAAAGTGAAAAAGAAGCATTACATTGGTAACCATTTACTATTATGACTACCGGTATTACCATTCAAATGTTTTTTGTACTTATAATAATATGAAGCCCTTAAATAAGCAAGTTTTAAAATTTCATTTATTTTTTAATCTGAGATCAGACTGACACTACAGGGAAACTGGTAGTCTCATATATTGTGGGTGGCCTTACAAACCGATATAACACCACTGGAAAGCAACCTGGGAACACACACCTCTACAGATTTCCTTCGACCTAGAAATCCCCTTTGAAGAATGTGAAAAAAGCCACATGCCCTGAAATGTACATCACAGTGCCTACTAAGCAAAGAAAGGTGGAGACATTTTATTTAATGTCTAACGGGGGTGGTTAAATTAACAGTACTTCTCTATTCACAGTACTCTGATGGGCCGGGTGTGGTGGCTCACGCCTGTAATCCCAGCAGTTTGGAAGGCGGAGGCGGGTGGATCACGAGGTCAGGAGATCAAGACCATCCTGGCTAAGACGGTGAAACCCTGTCTCTACTAAAAATACAAAAAATTAGCCAGGCGTGGTGGCAGGCGCCTGTAGTCCCAGCTACTTGGGAGGCTGAGGAAGGAGAATAGCTTGAACCCAGGAGGCAAAACTTGCAGTTACCCGACATCACACCACTGCACTCCAGCCTGCACCACAGCGGGAGGCTCTGTCTCAAAAAAAAAAAAATCTACAAAGCTAAGAATAAGCTACAGTCTCAATGCGTGAATAAGAGAACCTTTATTTGAATTTTCTTTTTTCTTTTTTTTTTGAGGTGAAATCTCACTCTGTTGCCCAGGTTGGAGTGCAGTGGCGCGATCTCAGCTAACTGTGGCCTCTGCCTCCCACATTCAAGCGATTCTTGGGCCTTAGCCTCCCAGGTAGCTAGGACTACAAGCGCCTGCCACCATGCCCGGCTAATTTTTCTATTTTTAGTAGAGATGGGATTTCAACATGTTGGCCATGCTGGTCTCGAACTCCTGACCTCAACTGATCCACCTGCCTGGGCTTCCCAAAGTGCTGAGATTATAGGTGTGAGCCACCACGCCTGCTCCTTTATTTGAATTTTTGAAAAAATGTCTTGGCGGCCGGGCGCGGTGGCTCACGCTTGTAATCCCAGCACTTTGGGGGGCCGAGGCGGGTGGATCACGAGGTCAGGAGATCGAGACCAAGGTGAAACCCCGTCTCTACTAAAAATACAAAAAATTAGCCGGGCGTGGTGGCGGGCGCCTGTAGTCCCAGCTACTCGGAGAGGCTGAGGCAGGACAACGGCGTGGACCCGGGAGGCGGAGCTTGCAGTGAGCCGAGATTGCACCACTGCACTCCAGCCTGGGCGACAGAGCGAAACTCCGTCTCAAAAAAAAAAAAAAAAAAAAAATGTCTTGGCAATGAAACTCTAAAATAACCAGAGATGAGAAGCAGTGAAAGACAAGAATGGTCAGAAAATAAGTTAGTCCCAGGTCATCACAGCTAATGATTCCGGGCTGTCTCTTAAGGTGGGGGTTGTTCTAAGAGACTTTCCCAAGTAAATACCTTGAGAGAAAATAGAAACATAACAGTCAAAGGAATTTATAGGCACCACAATCAAGGGAACAAACACAGCCAGAAGGCCAAGCTTCTCCCACCCCAATGCCTGCCTTGCAATTTATACTTAACAAAGAATGCAAGGTTTTAGAGGATATAGTACAACTATTACATCCTCCAAAGACTTTTGAAGGATGGCTGTTATAGCCATTAAACAAAAAGAGGCCGGGAGCGGTGGCTCACGCTTGTAATCCCAGCACTTTGGGAGGCCGAGGCGGGCGGATCACGAGGTCAGGAGATCGAGACCACGGTGAAACCCCATCTCTACTAAAAATACAAAAAATTAGCCGGGCATGGTGGCGGGCGCCTGTAGTCCCAGCTACTCAGAGAGGCTGAGGCAGGAGAATGGCGTGAAGCCAGGAGGCGGAGCTTGCAGTGAGCCGAGATTGCACCACTGCACTCCAGCCTGGGCGACAGAGCGAGAGACTCCGTCTCAAAAAAAAAAACAAACCAAAAAAAACAAACAAACAAAAAGAAATACTCTGCCTCCTGGGCTCAAGCCATACTCCCTCCCACCTCAGTCTCCCAAGTAGCTGGGCATGCACCACCACGCCCAGCTCATTTTTGTATTTCTTGTGGAGACAGGGTCTCACTATGTTGCCAGACTGGTCTCAAATTCCCAGGCTCAAGCAATCTGCCCACCTGCCTCGGTCTCCCAAAGTGCTGAGATTACAGGCGTGAACCAATGTGCCCAGCCCAGCAGATCCAAGAGCAGAATGGCCCCGGCTGATGAGCAAACAAACTGAACCAGGACCTCAGAGAACCTGGTACAAACAAACAAAGAGATGAACAGAGTAAAAGAAACATTAAAGATATAAAGAGAACTTTAAAAGAGCAAGAACAGAGAAAAAGGAGAAAATTTTCCTTAAATTAAGTAGATTTTTGTCTGCTCTAAGGAGACTGAATCCTTAGACCAAAAGGGCAGAAGTCCAAAAAGAAACAAAGATGACCATACACTCAGGTATCTAAACACAGTCTTAGGGACAGTTTTAACTTCCTTTAACGCAAGAATAGAGAAAAATTTTGTTTCCAAGGAATGAAACAGTATCTACAGAATAAGACCAAGACTAGTATCAAAAATCCTCCCCTCTGTAACACTGTGTACTAAAAACAGAAGCAAAGGTCTCTATTATTTCTGAAAAGATGATTTTGAACTGGCCAAATAATGAACCATTCATTGTTCAACGGTGAGAGAAAAAACTTATGACACACACAAAGACATTCTGAAAACAACTGATCAAGAAACAAAAAGTACTCACAAAGGGGAAAACATGATGCAGTGTAAACATACTTGAGACTAAATAATGTTCGCTAATATGGATGTAAAACTTAAAGTAACTGTTAAGTGAGTACTAAGAGGAAAGATAACGTGTAGTGATCTAGAAGCAAAACTACCCAGTCCACTGCAATAAAATATAAGTTAAGGTATGGTCATGATTTTGTTTTGTTCTGAAGAGGCAAAGGAAAGTTGTAATTTTTTTTTTTTTTTTTTTTTTTTTTTTTTTTTTGAGACGGAGTCTTGCTCTGTCGCCCAGGCTGGAGTGCAGTGGCGCATCTCGGCTCACTGCAAGCTCCGCCTCCCGGGTTCACGCCATTCTCCTGCCTCAGCCTCCCGAGTAGCTGGGACTACAGGCGCCCCGCCACCGCGCCCGGCTAATTTTTTGTATTTTTAGTAGAGACGGGGTTTCACCGTGTTAGCCAGGATGGTCTCGATCTCCTGACCTCGTGATCCGCCCGCCTCGGCCTCCCAAAGTGCTGGGATTACAGGCTTGAGCCACCGCGCCCGGCCGGAAAGTTGTAATTTATACTGTGGAAGTTTTTTTAAAAACTTAGGAAAAAATTAATGGTGGCCGGGCACAGTGGCTCATGCCTGTAATCTCAGCACTTTGGGAGGTTGAGGTGGATGGATCACCTGAGGTCAGGAGTTCGAGACCAGCCTGGCCAACACGGTGAAATTTATCTCTACTAAAAATATAAAATTAGCCGGGCATGGTGGCACATGCCTGTAATCCCACCTACTCGGGCGGCTGAGGCAGGAGAATCACTTGAACCTGGAAGGTGGAGGTTGCAGTGACCTGAGATCTCACCATTGCACTCCAGCCCGGGCAAAACTCTGTCTCAAAAAAAAAAAAATTATAATGGAGTAGAGAAAATAAAAGTGAACCTAGAGGCCAGGCATAGTGGCTCACGCCTGTAATCCCAGCACTCTGAGAGGCTGAGGCGAGTGGATCACAAGGTCAGGAGTTCGAGACCAGCCAGGCCAACATAGTGAAAAACCCCATGTCTACTAAAAATACAAACATTAGCCAGGCGTGGTGGCACACGCCAGTAATCCCAGCTACTCGGGAGGCTGAGGCAGGAGAATTGCTTGAAACCAGGAGGCGGAGGTTGCAGTGAGCTGAGATTGCGCCACCGCACTCCAGCCTGGGCAACAGAGCGAGACTCTGTCTACACACACACACACACACACACACACACACACACACACACACAAACCTAGAAAAGTTCTTCAAATTTGGCTTAAAGAAAAAGGAAGGGGTGCCAGGGACATGAAAGCAAATAAAAAGCTCCAAAGCAAGTGTTAGGAATAAAACCAAATATACTAGTTACCATGTTAAATACAAGTAAATTAAACTAAACTCTCCCAAAAAAGGGGGAAGGTATGTGTGGGCGGGGGGTGAGGCATAAAACAGAAATGAGAGGCTGAAAATGTACAAAAGGGTGGACAGACACATTTGCAAATGCTAACTAAAAGAAAAGGATAATCTCAGAAGGTAAGCTTCCTCACGTTCCTAAGGAGACATTCCCATAAACTAACATGATGTAGCAGATTTAAACAAAACAGCGCTGATTTCATGCACACATAGAACTTTGTGCTCAACAGAAAAAAACATTCATAGAACACAAGGGAAAATGTATTATTAAATTCCAAAAACTTGTAAATCATACAGACCACATTTACTTAATACCAAGGAATTAGAACTACAAATTAGCAGTAAGAATAACATAAACTGAAGACACATAAATAACTAGTATCAAGTGTAGGCATACAGATAAGCATTTGATACAGGTGTGGCAAAAATAGAGCAGAGAAAAGGTATGCAAGACATCCCTGAGCTTTTTGAGTGAAAAGTAAGCAAGCAAGTCTTTAAGGGGCAAACAGGGCACCTCCCAAGCAAAAGGAAGAGCGTGCAGACAGATGCCAGACACAGAATAAAGCAGAAAACTTGCTCCCCAATGGCTGGAGCACAGGTGACTAAGAAGAAAATAGTGTCAGACGAAACTGATGAAACAGCAGCAACACGAAAGACTACTAAGGCGTGTTTTAAAACCTTTGGCTCTCAGTAATGAGTATCAACCAATGAAAGGTCTGAAATCCAACAGCAGGCACAGTGATCAAACATGCTGTATTATGAAAAATCAAGCAGGCCACATCGTAGAGGAAGGTCTGAAGCTGGAGGAAGATGATGATGAGGGAGACTAGTAAGTAGACCAACAAGTATTGCAAGCAAGAAAAATCTGAATTAAGGCAGTAATGTAGGAAAAGAAAGAAGGAAGAGTAGGTTCAAAGCTGTGACAAAGCAGATACCAGTAACACCAATCAGGAGAGGGAATTCCAGACACAAGACAGAGAAGGGAACACAGGTCCACTTTGAACCTGAGTGCAATTAAAAATCAGCATTTAGATCTGAGTTTGAATCACCTAGGAATCCTGTTAAATTGCATACTTTGATTCAGAAGTTTTGGGGCTGGACCTGAAAGTCTGCGTTTCTAACAAGTTGCCAGGTGTTGCTGACAGCTGCTGGCCACCAAACATGTCTTTAAGTACCAAGGAGCTACAGAATTCATCATCCTCTAAATTCACGATCATGTCTTTTTTTTTCCCCCTGAGACAGAGTCTCGCTCTGTCACCCAGGCTTGAGTGCAGTGGTGCGATCTCGGCTCACTGCAACCTCTGCCTCCCGGGTTCAAGCAGTTCTCCTGCCTCAGCCTCCCAAGTAGCTGGGATTACAGGTGCCACCACTGCACCCAGCTCATTTTTTTATTTTTAGTAGAGACAGGGTATCACCATGTTGGCCAGACTGGTCTAGAACTCCTGACCTCGCGATCCGCACGCCTCGGCCTCCCGAAGTGCTGGGATTATAGGCATGAGCCACCACCCCCGGCCAGATGATGATGTCTTTCAGGGAACTCAGCAACAGTCCCTCTTCTGTAGCAAACTCAGCAGTGCTATGGACAAAACTTTCATGACACGACACGCAAAAGTATGCTTAAGCCTTTAAAATTCCATCTTTGCTAAGATAAATATAATTCTTTCCCCCTTAGGTGCCTTCTATTCTTTGGGAAGAGAAAACTACCACATTAAAAAGAGAGGTGAAAATGGGCTGGGTGCGGTGGTCGCGCCTGTAATCCCAGCACTTTGGGAGGCCAAGGCAAGCAGATCGTTTGAGGTCAGGAGTTCAAGACCAACCTGGCCAACATGGTGAAACCGTATTTCTAATTTTAGTAGAAAATTTTGTATTTTCTACTAAAAATACAAAAATTAGCCAGGCATGGTGTTGGGCGCCTATAATTCCAACTACTCGGAAGACTGAGGCAAGAGAATGGCTTGAACCTGGGAGGCGGAGATTGGGGGGAGCCGAGACAGAGATCACACCACTGCACTCCAGCCTGGGCAATGAAGCGAGACTCTGTTTCAAAAAAAAAAAAAAAAAAAAAAAAAAAAGATGTGAAAATAACTGATTTAAATACATTTACATTGGTATCATGGAAGAGAACTGGGTGATAAAAACACATCACAATTACAAAAATCAGCCGGGCATGGTGGTATGCGCCTGTAATCTCAGCTATTCAGGAGGCTGAGACACAAGAATCACTTGAACCCGGGGGGCTGAGATTGCACCACTGCACTCCAGCCTGGGGAACCTGGGCGACAGAGCAAGACTGTGCCTCAACCAAAAAAAAAAAAAAAAAAAGTCACATTAAAACAAAATAAAATCAATAAACCCTATACTCACCTTTCTAGAAAGTGAACTATCGCCAAGTCTTCTCTCTTCCTCTCTACGACGTTCTCGTTCTTCAATTTCCAACTCCCTTTGGCGTTTTTTCCTTTCCACTTCTTCTAATTTCTTCACCCGCTCCTGATACTCTCGTAGCTCTTCCTCGCGTTTTGCTCGTTCAGCGCGCTCTCTCTCTTCCCGCTCTAGACCATTGATTAGGTTACTAAGTGTGCCTCCCAGCCATATCTTCCCCCTAGTGCTAGTTCCACTTTTCTGGTATTAAACAGGTAGCATAATGTACAAGTAAAAGAATTTGAAAATAGTTTATAATCAGCTACATGACAGAACATAGTCAAGAAAGTAAGTACTACACCCCTCAACCATAGTTTTGTAGTAAGATACCAGAATTCCTCCCCGATCCCTGAGCAATCTGGGATTCCAGATATAGCATCATTT
This sequence comes from Hylobates moloch, assembly GCF_009828535.3. Lineage (NCBI taxonomy): Eukaryota > Metazoa > Chordata > Mammalia > Primates > Hylobatidae > Hylobates > Hylobates moloch. The sequence continues at coordinate 14,441,096 of NW_026652278.1, read as the reverse complement.
AACAGCCATCATCTGGAATGTATTCCTCAATAAATGTTAATACACAGAATACAGTGATAAAAAACAAAAAGTATTAATTTCTAAAACAACATCAAATGTGTGGGGAAATGTTGGTAGACGATGTAACAACTTCACATACGGCAAACTGGGTTCCGAGATCCAGTTAATTACAGTGCTAAAAGGCCAATTACCTTGATTCCTGTATTTTCTACATAAGATCACTAAAAACTAGATCTAACACCAACCTTGCATTAGCACCCCTCCAATCCTGTCCGACCTGTGTACCTTTTAGCATTTGTTCTTCTGCCCTTCTCTGCTCCTCCTCTTCTTTTTCTCTATAGTATGTTATCCTGCGTTCTTCTTTACGTTGCCTTTTCCGTTCTTCCAATCGATTATGCCTTTCTTCTGCTAATCGCTCTTCAAACTGTTTAAGTTTTTCCTGCAATCGAAGTAACCCCCAACCCAAAAAGGGCACACTTTGTCAAGAGCAACAAACTAGCAGAAAGCTATTAGGTTTACAAAAGATTCTCAAGTGTATTAAAATCATCGAAAGCAACCTCTCAGCACAAAAACTCTAACTTCCAAATGACCATTAACTTGTCAGCAGGCCAAATTTTAAAACATTTAAATTGTTGATATTACCTAAATCCAGTGGGTTTGCCTTTATACAAAATAATTGAATGGTCAAATTAGAACCTGAGCCCGGGACATTTTGATCTAGTTTTTTCATTTCTAACAAAAACAGTAAACAAAACTTGTATTAAACTATGCATTCAACTTTCACCTTTAGAACAATTTCTTTAGGTGATTGTTTTGCTTATGAAATACCATCCAAAAATTTCTATTATTTGAATGACCGTTATACATAGTAACTCAACACAGAATGTACCAATTTGTTAAGGGAGAACCCTTAGGCCAATACTAGAAAGCTCATGAATAAACATTTCCCAAAAATCAGCAAGCTCACCTCATAAACAGACTGCCGTGCAGCTTTGAGTCGCATTACGAATAAATCTCTGTCTTCAAGCATTCGTGACATTCGATTCTTATGTTCAAGAGCCTTTTCACGTTCTAGCTGCATTGTAGTAATCTGCAAGTACAAATATTGTGAAATTTCAAAGCATCACTTTTTTTTTAACTCATTAACCCCAAATTACTGAGAAATACTCTTGAAAAATTAGAAGCTGCTCCACTGCCCCTTCTATCATGCCATAAAAACGAAAATGTTAACTACCATCCATGTCAACAGGTCCCCAGAAGGCAATTAGGGGCAAGAAATAGACAAAGTAATCCTGAGACATTTAGGAGACAGTTTTCATTTAGCCCCATGACACCAGGAACTTTATAAAGGAAAAACTATGATACACGGACACACCTTGGAGGCACTGCAGGTTTGGTTCTAGACCACCACAATAAAAAATATTGCAATGAAGCAAGCAACACAGATTTTTTGGTTATCTGATGCATATAAAAGTTTTCAGTCTATTAAGCATAAAAGAGCATGTCTAAAACACCAATGTACAAATCTTAATTTTAAAATACTGTAAGTCAGGTGCAGTAGTACGCTGAGGCAAGAGAAATCACTTGAGCCCAGGGGTGCAAGATCAGCCTGGACAACATGGTGAGACTCCTGTTCTCAAAGAAAACAAAACAAAAAATACTTTATTGCTAAAAAATGCTAATGATCACCTGAGCCTTCAATGAGTCATAATCTTTTTGCTAGTGGAGTCTTGCCTCAATGTTGACGACTATTGAATGATCAGCCTGGCAGGTACTAAAGGATGGGGTGACTATGGTAATTTCTTAAAATAGGTTAACAATGAAGTTTGCCACACTGATTGCAACCTCTTACAAAAGATTTATCCAGCATGTGGCACTGGTTGACAGTTTTTAACTCAAGAGGAGAATTTCAATTTGATCCAATCCTCTCAAACCCTGCTGCTGCTTTATCAACTACACTTATGGAATATTCTAAATCCTTTGTTGTCAGGTCAACAATGTTTGCTGCATTTTCACCACGAGATTTCAAGAAACCACTTACTTTGCTCATCCATAAGAAGCAACTCCTCACCCATTCAAGCTTTATCATGAGATTGCAGCAATTCAGTCACATCTTCAGGTTATAGTCTTTCTTGTGTTTTTTTGTTTTTTTAGACAGGGTCTGTCTCTGCCACCCAAGCACTGGAGTGCAATGGCACCATCTCAGCTCACTGCAACCTCTGCATCCTCCCACCTCAGTCAGCCTCCCAAGTAGCTGGAACTGCAGGCACACTCCACCATGCCTGGCTACTTTTCCTATTTTTTTGTAGAGACAGGGTTTCACCATGTTGCCCAGGCTGGTCTCAAACTCCTGGACTCATGCAATCTGCCCACCTCAGCCTCCCAAAGAGCTGGGATTAGAGGTATGAGCCACCCCACCCAGCCTATACATCTAACTCTACTTCTTTTGCTGTTTTCACCACATCTGCAATTATTTTCTCCACTCTACTCATGTACCCCTCCAAATCATCCATGAGGCTTGGAATCAACTTCTTCCAAACTCTTGCTAATGCTGATTATTTTGACCTCCTCTCACGAATCACAAATAGCATCTGGAATGAAGAATTCCTTCCAGCAGGTTTTCAACATACTTTGCCCAGATCCACCAAAGGAATCACTATGGCAGCTACAGCCTTATGAAATATATTTCTTAAATAAGACTTGAAAGAAAAATTATTCCTAGATCTATGGGCTGCAGAATGCATACTGTGTTAACAGGCATGAAAACAAACATTAATCTCTCTTATACATCCCTGTCAGAGCTGTCATATGATCAGATGCATTGTCAATGAGCAGCAAGATTCTGAAAACTTTTTTTTTTTGAGCAGTAGGTCTCAACAGGGGGCTTAAAATATTCAGCAAACCATGCTATTAACAGATATGCTGTCATTCAGGCTTTGTTCTTTCATGCACAGACCACAGAAAGGGTAGATGCAGCATAATTCCTAAGGACCCTAGGATTTTTGGAATGACAAGAATTGGCTTCAACTTCCAGTTAGCAGCTGCATTAACCCCTAAACAGTGAGCATACCCTTCGATGATTCAAAGCTAGGCACTGACTTCTTTCTAGGTATGAAAGACCTAGTTGGCCATCTGCTTCCAACAGAAGGTCGTTTCATCTACACTGAAAATCTATTGGCTGGGCGCCATGGCTCAGCCCTGTAATCCCAACACTTTGGGAGGCTGAAGCAAGTGGACTGCTTGACTTCAGGAGTTTGAGACCAGCCTGGGAAGCCTGGGGAGACCCTGTCTCCACTAAAAATGCAAAAAAAAAAAAAAAAAAAAAAAATGCTAGGCATGGTGGTGCGTGCTTGTGGTCGCAGCTACTCAGGAGGCTGAAGTGGGCACTTGAGCCCAGGGGATAGACGTTGTAGGGACCTGAGATCGTGCCACTGCACTCCAGCCTCGGTGACAGAGCGTGACCCTATCTCTCAAAAAAGTAAGAAAATCTGTTGTTTAGTGTAGCCACCTTCATCAACTATCTCAGCCAAAATATTCTGAATAACTTGCTGTAGCTCCTCCATCAGCACTTGGTGCTTCACATTGTACTTTCATGTTATAAAGATGGTTTTCCTTAAACCTTATGAACCAACCTCTGCTAGCTTCATACTTTTCTTCTGCAGCTTCCTTTATTGATTGATTGAAACAGAGTCTCCCATGGTTTCCCAGGGTGGAGTGCAGTGGCATTGCTCACTGCAACCTCTGCCTCCCAGGTTCATGCAATTCTCCTGCCTCAGCCTCCTGAGTATCTGGGATTACAGGCATCCGCCACCAGCCCAGCTAATTTTTCTATTTTTAGTAGAGACGGGGTCTTGTCATGTTGGCCAGGCTGGTCTCAAACTGCTGACCTCAAGTGATGTGCCCACCTCGGCCTCCCAAAGTGCTGAGATTACAGACGTGAGCCACCAGGCCTGGCCTTCTGCAGCTTTCTAACCTCTCTCAGCCTTTGTAGTATTAACTGTTGAGAGTTACAGCCTTGCTCTGGATCAGGCTTTGGCTGAAGGGAATGTTGTGGCTGGTTTGATCCAGACCAATGAAACTTTTTCCATATCAGCAATAAGGCTGTTTCACTTTCTCACTGTTTATGTGTTCACTGGAGTAGCATTTTTAATTTCAAGAACTTTTGCGGGCCAGGCGCAGTGGCTCATGCCTGTAATCCCAGCACTTTGGGAGGCCAAGATGGGCGGATCACCTGAGGCCGGGAGTTTTAAGACCAGCCTGACCAACATAAAGAAACTCTGTCTCTACTAAAAAAAAAAAAAAGTACAAAATTAGCTGGGCATGGTGGCACATGCCTGTAATCCCAGCTACTCGGGAGGCTGAGGCAGGAGAATCACTTGAACCGGGAGGCAGGGGCTGCAGTGGGCTGAGATCGCGCCATTGCACTCCAGCGTGGGCAACAACGGCGAAACTCCATCTCAAAAAAAAAAAGAACTTTTCCTTTGTATTCACAACTTGATTAATGCAAGAGGCTTAGCTTTCAACATGCCTTCCTCACTAAGCTTAATCATTTCTAGCATTTGATTTAAAGTGAGACAGGTGACTCTTCTATTCACTTGAACACTTAAAAGCCATTGTGGGATTGTTAATTAGCCTAATTTCAATATTACGTCTCAGGAGCCGGGCACAGTGGCTCACTCCTATAATCCCAGCACTTTGGGAGGCTGAGGCGAGCAGAACACTTGAGGTCAGGAGTTCGAGACCAGCCCAGCCAACATGGTGACCCCCATCTCCACTAAAAACACAAAAATTAGCCAGGCATGGTGGCAGACGCCTGTAATCCCAGCTACTTGGGAGGCTGAAGCCAGAGAATCACTTGAACCCGGGGGTGGTGGGGGGGAAGAGGTTGCAGTGTGCCGAGATTGCACCACTGCACTCCAGCCTGGGCGACAGAATGAAACTCTGTCTCAAATAAATATATATATATTAGTGTCTCAGGGAATAATAGGAAGGGTCAAGGACAGGGAGAGACAGAGAGTCAGGGAATGGCCAGTCGGTAGAACAGTCAGAAGAGACACATTTACAGATTAAGTTCACCACCTTCTGAGTGTGGTTCGTGGCACCCCAAAATAATTACAACAGTAACATCAAAGATCACTGATCACTACAACAAATATAACAATGAAAAAGTATGAAATACTTTGAGAGTTACCAAAATGTGACAGAGACATGAAATGAGCACATGCTGTTGGAAAAATGGTGTCAACAGACTTGCTCAATGCAAGGTTACCAAACTTTTAATATGTAAAAGAAAAAATAAGAATAAAAATAATAATAATATGGGGGGGTTGGGGGAGGCATGGTGATTCACACCCATAATCCTAGCACTTTGGGAGGCCCAGCCAGGAGAATCGCTTGAGCCCAGGACTTTGAGACCTGCCTGGGTAACACAAAAGCACAATAAAGTGAAGCAAAATAAAACGAGGTGTGCCTATATATAATAAAATAAAATAATAAACATGACATGGTAATAACAAACACCATGGTTTAATTTTTAAAGGCATTTTATATCCTTCAAAACACCTGGAAATCAATGCAAGATGATATATGGGTATTTCCTTTCTGCCCTACGTGGAAAAAAACGGAAGGCTCCAAATCAACCCAATTTGGTCTGAAGCACTTTTCTAATTAGTTTTTAATATTTACATGTTAAGAGAATTATCACAAAAATTCCAACTTTTCCTGAAAAAAAAAAAACGGGAAGAGCTGGCAATCCTAGGCCCATTAATCTCCAGGGAACAACAATCAGATTAAACCAAGAAAAGGCTGCATTCTCCTATCACACCCCACACCAATGTTTGTCTCCTGCTTATGGTTACTTTTTTAAACCAGATCTGTTCACTCACTTTTATTACATATTTGGTGCCATAAGAATTTGTAAACCCTGCTTTTGTATCATTAGGTAAATATATACTATAAATTAACAAAACTACGGAATGACCTGTTTAGTCACAAAAGACCACATAGTACACAATTCCATTCATATAAAATGTCCAGAATCGGCAAATCTAGAGAAAGGAGTAGTTTAGCAGTTGCCTCGGGCTGGGGTGGTGGGGAAGAATAGGGATGACTACTGCTAATGGGTTTAGAACTTCTTTTTGAGATGTGTTTTATAATTAGATTGTGGAGATGGCTGCACAATTCTGCAAGTAAAATGAAAACTATGAGTTGTATAAACAAGCCATACAATTTACCCATTGAAAGTGTACATAAAGCAGTTTTTTGTAAAATTGGCTTTTCAGTTGTCCTTTGTTTTCCAAGTTTCGTTTGTAATCTCTATCGTGAAATTTTCCATCTTTCTACCAATCTGTTCATAGGCAGCCATTAGAGCACCATTTCTAGCAGAAGAATACAAAATAAAGCAATTCTGAATCCTTGGTTCCATTACTGGCAGAGGATTTTATTACAATCTAAAAATATTACAATTAAATTTAAAACTTACTCTTTCTTCCTCTTGTTGCTCCCACAGATCCATGTCTTTAATTCTCTGTTCCTCGTAAGCGCTCTTTATCAAAGGAATTTCTTCCAAACGTTTGGCTCTTTCAAAATAGTCAATCTGAATGACACGAAAACACATGCAGTTTTTAAAAATCTCTCTTAACTTGGTATGTTAAAGGTTTACCAATCCTTTCATTTACCTTCTTTTCTTGATTCTTTAGGCGTTCTTGAAGTTCCTTCTTTTCTTTCTCCAGTTGTTCAACCTGTTTAGCCATGATAAAATCTGGATCCAATTCCTCAAGGTCCTGAAAGGTAATACAAATGCACAATTGTTAATAAGGATAAACAAGTAATGCCTAACATAACTCACTGCTTTCTAGAATAAAATCCTAGATTGCTTTTACTGTTACAATGGGTGATAATTTAGGAAATGTAAAAATATTATACAATAGCCTTATTTCCATTTGACCATAAGGAAAAAAATATCCCTACATCTTTTTCTCACTCCTCCAACCTACATCTACCCAGACTCTACTAAATAGGGTAAGCAAACCTAATCCAAAAACCCAAAATCTGAAATGCTCCCAATTTTAACACTTTCTGAGCACCAACATGGTGCCACAAGTGTAAAATTCCACTCCTGACCCATGTGACAGGTCAGTCAAAATGCATTCAAAACTTTGTTTCATGCACAAAATTATGTAAAATAGTGTATAAAATTACCTTCAGGCTATGTGTATAAGGTGTCTATGAAACAGGTCATGTGTGGTGGCTCACACCTGTAACCCCAGCAATTTGGGAGGCTGAGGCCAGTAGATCACTTGAGGTCAGGAGTTGGAGACCAGCCTGGCCAACATGGTGAAACCTGTCTCTACTAAAAATACAAAAATTAGCCAGGTATGGTGGCAGGCGCCTGTAATCCCAGCTACTTGGGAGGCTGAGGCAGGAGAATCACTTGAACCCGGGAGGCGGAGGTTACAGTAAGCTGAGATCACATCACTGCACTCCAGCCTGGGCAACAAGAATAAGACTCCGTCTCAAAAAAAATAAAAAACACAAAACTTCACATAGCAATAAACATAGGCTTACTCACAGATTTAGTCTGGACCAGCTGTACCAAAAGGCATGAAATAACCCAGTAAGCCAACAAATGGTAAAGGACTATGGTTCTAAGAGTACAAAATACCTGGATAAAACTAATTTTTTAATGACTAAGATGCTACATACTTCAATATCAATATCTTTGAATGCTTTGGCACCCAGTTCTGTTTTCTTGATCTGCTCCAAACGCTCTCGGACAGTTTTCTTTTTGATTTGTTCATGTTCTTGTAAGATACGCTCCTTCTCTCTTTCCTTTGCTTCCTGGCGCAGCCTCTCTTCCTCAGCCTTCCGTACTTTCTGGAGTTCAGCTTCCCTCTGTTCCAATTCTTCTTTCTCACGCTGAATATTCAGACTCTCAAGGCGCTCTTTTCTTTCCTCAATTGTCTGGCGGCGAGCCAGGATCCGCTGGTGCTCTTTTCGTGAATTTTTAAGGTATGCAGTAACAGCCAACTGATGCTGTTCTTCTTTCTCTTGCTTCAAAAACAAATGAATTTTTTTAAATGACCAAAATTAACATTGTCTGGTATTAGGCATCAAAGAAATTACAAAATAATCCTGATGCACCGCCTTTCTATGTATCTGCGTTTGATAATGGAAGATGACACTATCCAAGTTGTTTTCGGTATTAAATGCTATGGTGTTGCTCCTATTCAGTCTTTTAATAGCAATGACGCAGCTAAAGAAGCTCTCCTAGCTAAGACAACTTTTCTCTGCACCTAACCTACCTTAGGTGTTCATTAACAGAGCTCACAAACAAGAAATAACTTGTTACAGGCAGTGGCTCACGTGTGTAATCCCAGCACTTTTGGGAGGCCAAGGCGGGTGGATCACTTGAGGCCAGAGTTTGAGACCAGCATGGCCAACGTGGTGAAACCCCATCTCTACTAAAAATACAAAACATTAGCTGGGCACGTGGTACGTGCCTGTAGTCCTAACTACACAGGAGGCTGAGGCACAAGAATTGCTTGAACCCAGGAGAAGAGACTGCAATGAGCCGAGATGGCGTCACTGCACTCCAGCCTGGGTGAGAGTGAGACTCCATCTCAAAAAAGAAAAAAAAAGAAATAAGCAGGAGGGAAAAATCCAGTCACTGTATTTCACTATTTGAGGAATCTTATGTCTACTCTGTTGTTTCTGTAACATAATCCACCCTATTACATTACCTACACAGAGCAGTATTTTGTTCGATGGAAGAAAGCTCAATGATTTGTGTATTTGATCAAATAACAAAACTACCAAGTACAATTCTATAGGAAATATAAATCCCTTCTCTCAGATATTGTCTTAAACCTTTTTGTGAAAGACATAGAGTAAGAGTCCCTCAAAACTTCTGGGATTTATTTCCCTGGGAAGATGCATACCAGTATATGAGCTGGTTTAATGACTTCAAGTGCTTTTGCAAGTACTGAGGACATGGCTGTCAGCTGGTTTCTTATCTGCTCTGAAGGCATGCTTTGCAAATGAGGACCAATCGGAGCATCTTCTCGAGTAGCATAATTCAAATCAGATCCAAAACTCAGGGTCCGAGAAGTGTGATCAATACGAACCTTTGAAAATTAAATTCTCAATGGTTAAATCCATAAGTAAGCATGAAGTCAAAAAGTAACAGAAGAATGTCATATACAAAAGCTGGAAAAGTTCACTCAGTAAACTTTAAAATGGTATCACTGTACCAAAAGCTGAGAGACAGAAGATATGTGTCTTTCTAGTCCTCAAGGGCCTTCTCCTGTCTCCTTACAGCACATACCTACCTGCAAGTCGCAATGCCTGGCTGCATCTACTATGGCCCGTTCCAGCTGGAAAGCATCAACAAAAGGAACCAGAGAAGTCAAACGAGAAAACTCAATGCTCTGATAAATCTGTGACACCTGCATAGAAAACAAAGGGTTAATAACACTAGCCACTATTTATTCAGCACCTTTTATGTGCAATCTCATGACAGTCATGGGAAGTAGAAATTATGCCAGAGAATTTATGTTAGCAGTACATTGTTAAAGCCAGAATGCTAATCCCAGACTATCAACTCTAAACTCCATGCTTTGAGAACCATTATCATACTATTCCTCAAACCTATCATCTTTTCAAATCCTAGTTGTCGTAAAACAAAAAAGCCTAAAAACCTGCTACTTACCAAATATACTTAAACACTTCTTATAGAATTTTTGTCTGAAGGAGACTGGCAGCATTACTATTTATAGTTATACTGCTAATTAGCCTTCAATTATTTGTATAGCACAGAAGAAATAACACTACTCACATAAACAAAAGAAAGCAGGTCAATGAAATGTGCACAAATACTGAGATGAAAAATATAATAAAACGCCCTCCTTCCCAAATGAAACAAATGGAAAACAAAATGGGAGCACTTACTTACTTAAGCCACTGGACTAAAATATATGAAAAGGCTGTCTCATTCACTCATGGTGGGAGGGTCTATCAATCTAGGCTTCTGAATAGCTATTAAAGCTTTAAATCCATAAACCCTATGACTAATTCCACTTCTTATGCCACAGAAAGTAATAGAAGTATGCAAAGATACATGTACGAGGCCGGGCGCGGTTGCTCACGCCTGTAATCCCAGCACTTTGGGAGGCCGAGGCGGGCGGATCACGAGGTCAGGAGATTGAGACCATCCTGGCTAACACGGTGAAACCCCGTCTCTACTAAAAATACAAAAAAAAATTAGCCGGGTGAGGTGGCAGGCGCCTGTAGTCCCAGCTACGCGGGAGGCTGAGGCAGGAGAATGGCGTGAACCCCGGGGGGCGGAGCCTGCAGTGAGCCGAGATCGCGCCACTGCACTCCGGCCTGGGTGAAAGAGCGAGACTCCGTCTCAAAAAAAAAAAAAAAAAAAAAAGATAAATGTACAAAAGATGCTCCATGCTACAAGATTTCTAACAGGAAAAAAAAAAATCTAGGAATACAGGTTTTCATCAAAAGAGTCTGAATACACACACCACGGTACCTTAAATGGAGTAAGGTAGCCCTACATTACTAACAAGGAAAAATGCCCAAAGATAGTGTTCCGCCAAAAAAAAAAGGGTCCGTTACAAAATATGTAAATATAATAATTCTGATTTTCAAATTAATAAATAGACTAATTTTTGGCAGGGGCAGAACTTGGGGAAGTTCTCACTGCCTAGACAGTTCTAGATTTTTCCAGTTTTTAGTTTCATGATAAGCACATACAATCACAAAGCTTTTTTTATTTTTTTATTTTTACCTGCTGCAGAAGGCGGAGGATAGTGTTGTTTTGCAGTTGTGGCACATACTGCTGCAATTCCGGTTCCTTTTCAGGTTGTTCCCTAACCCAATTTAGAACCTATAAAATCCATTAAATTGAAAGAGAATCACACTTTCTACATAAGAGATACTAAAACATCTAAAACTCTATCAGTTTTTTTAATATACAAAAACATCATCCAATGCAAAGAAATACAAAATGTATCATGAAGCTACTGATACTTGTTTGAAGGTGACTGGCAGCAATGGCTAAATTAGTCATGCTGCTAATTAACCTTCAAAGGTTTGTTTAGCACATCAGATATATCTTTTCTCTTGAAATAAAGAAAAAAGACAATGAAATGTGCACTGAATTCCAACATATAGGACAAAACTTCCCTCTTAACAAATATGAATACAACTCAAAACTGCAATAAGGCCAACTCTGTGGTAACAACCAGAACTTAAATACAAAGGCTTACCTTTGTGACTCGCTCACAGAGTTTTAATGGGTTAAATTCCACTTCAAGCCAATTGTAAAGGTCTTTCACTTCTGGGACAACATATTGTAGTACATTAAATCTGACCTACAGTAAGCAAAACAAAAGATGTAACTGCCAAAGGAAATTTTCCAACTAAAATTCTGAACTTAGTATAAATGATAGCATTGGAAATCTGGAAAATGATTTAAAAAATCATCAAGCCTCAACCTCCTCTAAATTTACCAAAAATGAATCCAAAGTACAACTATGCTGGGTCTCTTGCCCCACACTATGCACACTAACCTATCGTGAAAAGCCCCGCAAGTATGTAAAAAGGAAATGAAACTCTAAAAAACACAACTACAACCAATTAAATATTCACAAAGACAACTACTGTGGCCAATAGAATATTTTATTACCAATAACAAGGAAAATACCAGTTTTACTTTTATATAAATTGTCACACAAAAATTATCATGGCAGCACTACTAATAGCCCCAAACTGGGGAGAATTCACATACTCATCAATAGGATAGTGGTGTGTTCATAAAATAAACATAAATGCTCAAAAAAGAACAGCTACATAGAACACAAGAATAAATCTCACAAACATAACTGTGAGAAAAGAATTTCACATATCACCCCATTTATATGGATTTCAATTTTGCCATGGAATACGTCATTTTTTAAGAACTGTTAACCCAAGGGCAGAATAACTGCTTGGACAGAGCAAAGCACAGAAGTGTGTACCCATAGAGAGTGCGTGACAAAACTGAGGCAAATATTGGCAGATCGCATCCCCAAGCAAGGAGGGCACCCACACATGCGAGCATTCAGGTCTAAGGTTAACTCTAAAATGGGTACCAGGCTGACATCCTACAACATTCTAACACTTCCCCCTTATAAGCATCCATATATCTTTACTGCAATAAGGTGTGGTATATGCATACAAATAAAATTCCCTAACTCGGAATCTGCCTTTAAGAGAAAAAAAAAAAATTCCCAGCTCTAATTTCATTCCTATCAAGTTATTTTAGATTCTTCATGTAGCTCCGCTTCCGAATATGGAAATGTGAAAGGCTGCCATAATCTACTAAATTATATTTCTCACTAAAATACACGATTGGTTTGCTGATTTAAAAGTCACTCTTAGGAATGTCTGAGTCTTTTCCTGAGATAATGGAATCACTGCTTCATAAATCTGGTTATGGAAGCCTAACGCTCAGGTATTGACCTTGGATATATGGTCAACTCAAGAAGTTGATAAATGCCTCTTGGCAGTCAGCTAATCCATTCACTTGACACTAATTGGTATCCTTCTAAAACTCTACACTCTATGGGCACAATGAGGACCCTAATCTAGATGCCCTAGCTGTTGGTCCAATGCTACCCATCATTGGCAAGTGATCACCGAATGACTTGCTCACAGAGTTTTAGTGGCTCAAATTCTACTTCCAGCCAATTGTAAATGTCTTTCGCTTCTGAGACAACATATTGCAGTATATTAAATCTAAGTCTAAGAGATCACCTTTTTTTTTTGAGATGGAGTCTCGCTCTGTCACCCAGGCTAGAGTGCAGTGGCACGATCTCAGCTCACTGCAACCTATGCCTCCCGGGTTCAAGCGATTCTCCTGCCTCAGCCTCCCGAGTAGCTAGGATTACACGCATGCATCACCATGCCCAGCTAACTTTTTTTTTTTTTTTTTTTTTTGTATTTTTAGTAGAGATGGGGTTTCACCACGATGGCCAAGCTCATTTCGAACTCCTGACCTGAAGTGATCCACCCGCCTTGGCCTCCCAAAGTGCTAGGATTAGACGTGAGCCACCGTGCCTGGCCGACATCACCTTTAACAGCAAGGTGACATGGATTATCCTTCCAGTGTGGCACATTTCTTCAGCTTTAAAAATTAGAAGCAAATTTTTTATTAGCAAATGTTTTATTTGCTAATGAAACCTCTTTCTCAAGACACTGCTGTTGCTTTATTACACTGAGTCCTACATCGGTCCCATAAACAGAAAGTTGAACTCTCTGGGCAGTGGCAGCAGAGAAAAACATGGAGGAATACAAAGTAGAAAAAAAGCTGCTCTGCAGGAACTCTTTGCAAAAGTTAACTACAAAGCGAATCTGCATTACTATGTCACAAAAGAAAAATGCCACTATCTAGAAGTTATTTGTTCTTACTTAAATTGACTACTGCAGAAAATTTAGGCCTTTTATCTAGCTTTTATCAGAGTGAATATGTGTTTCCTTAGAATACATTTTAAAAATACCTAAGAGAGCCTGCCATTATCTTTTTGATTATTGCTCTATTCATGAATTAGGGACTGTTAATGATTTAAACTCCGTTTTTGGTAAACATACAGCCAAGGCGATTTTTCCTTAATACTCTTCTCTAGTACTTATCCCTCTTTCTCTTATCCCAAAGTAATCTACTGGAGGCGATTCTAATAACCAAGTCAGACTGTTATGATGAGAATCCCTAGAATCTCAGCTCCCCTAGAATACAACTTCTGCTTTCAGTTTCACTTGCTAGGCACATAACAGGCACTCAACAAATTTCCACTAAATGGAAGATTCCATCAATGTGAAACACTAAAGAGATACCCAAATCTGGCTGGCGCGGTGGCACACCTGTAATCCCAGCACTTAGGGAAGCGAAGGGGGATGGATCACTTGAGGCCAGGAGTTCGCGACCAGCCTAGCCAACGTGGCAAAATCCCATCTCCACTAAAAATACAAAAAACCACTGTAGTGGTGCGCGCCTGTAATTCCAGCTACTTGGGAGGCTGAGGTAGGAGAATCACTTGAACCTGGGAGGTGGTAATTACAGAGAACTGAAATCGCACCACTGCACTCCAGCCTGAGCAACAGAGCTAGACCCTGTCTCAAAAAACAACAACAACAGCCAGGCGCGGTGGCTCAAGCCTGTAATCCCAGCACTTTGGGAGGCCGAGGCGGGCGGATCACGAGGTCAGGAGATCGAGACCATCCTGGCTAACACGGTGAAACCCCGTCTCTACTAAAAATACAAAAAATTAGCCAGGCGTGGTGGTGGGCGCCTGTAGTCCCAGCTACTTGGAGAGGTTGAGGCAGGAGAATGGCGTGAACCCGGGAGGCGGAGCTTGCAGTGAGCCGAGATCACGCCACTGCACTCCAGCCTGGGCAACAGAGCAAGACTCCATCTCAAAAAAAAAAAAACAACAACAACAACAACAACAACAACACGTCTTAGGCTCCACACTCTAAAACTTTTGTATTATATCTGCTGGGTAAAACCTAGAAATCTGCATTTTAAAAAGTATTTCACATACAATTTCACTGAATAACCCTAATTAAGTCCATACTATTTAATAACATAAAATGAAAGTTTAAAAGAGAAAAAAGTTGAAAATATTTTAGTTCTTCAGACATTGAACATCAGACACTGAAGGTAAGTCTACCTTACCTTCTCCCCTAGTGATACGGTTTGGATCTGTGTACCCACCCAAATCTCGTGTTCAACTGTAATCTCCAATGTTGGAGTGTGGCCTGGTGGGAGGTGACTAAATCATGGGGGCAGTTTCTAATGATTTAGCACCATCCCCCTAGGCCCATCCTCATGATAAAAGAGTTCTCCCAAGATCTGGTGTTGTTTAAGTATGTGGTACCCTCCCCCTCTGTCTTCCTCCTGCTCCAGCCGTATAAGCCATACCTGCTTCCCGTTCCCCTTCCACCATGACGGTAATTTTCCTGAGGTCTCCCCAGATGCAGAAGCCACTATACTTCCTACACAGCCTGTGGAACCCTGAGCCAATTAAACCTCTTTTCTTTATAAATTACCCAGTCTCAGGTATTTCCTTTTTGTTTGTTCGTTCGTTTGAGAAGGAGTCTCACTCTGTCGCCCAGGCTGGAGTGCAGCAGCACGATCTCAGCTCACTGCAACCTCCGCCTCCCGGGTTCCAGCGATTCTCCTGACTCAGCCTCCTGCGTAGCTGGGACTACAGGTGTGCGCCACTACGCCCAGCTAATTTTTTGTTATTTTTAGGAGAGACCGGCTTTCGCCATGTTTGCCAGGCTGGTCTTGAATTCCTGACCTCAGGTGATCCACCCACCTCAGCCTCCCAAAGTGCTGGGATTACAGGCATGAACCACCACACCCGGCCTTGGGTATTTATAACAGTGCGAGAACATACTAACACACCTAGCCTCTTCATATTTCCCACACACAGCTTAATTAGTTTTCCTAGAGCCCCCATGAAATAAGCCATGACTCTTCTTGCCCATCATCACTTTTTCTCTTACTGACTGGCCCACGGTATTCCCCAGAGCCAACCCAAGTCCTGCTACATCAAAACTCCCACCAATTTAACCCCTGCTCACCCACTGGCACGGAACTGCCTCAAGTGAACAGTGACTGACACACCAGTGCTTCCCTGTCCATACATCAGAACCCTTGGCACTGAATCAGAATTCCTAGTATTTAATCATGAGTTATTAAACCTGACCACAAAGTTTTCTGCCCAAAGCTACAAAAATCCTCAAATTAATACTAACCATATCATTAATAAGGCCAATTCGTGTCGGTGGGGCTTGAAGACCTAGTAGTGTTGCAAGGCGACGCTGTTTTTCAACTATAATGCCATCCATATCCAGAAGTCGAGCAATATCCGTACGCTCAGGAGTAATAGGGATGGAAAGAGTGGCTAAAAGGACTCTAGTAGACATTCTATGGAGAACAAAGTTTTAAATCTGTTAGGTTTGTAAATGATACTTGACAAGCAGAAAAGCACTTCTCTTTAATCTTACGGTAAGGCGTGCTAGTAACAGAACGTGTACACCACCATGGTGCACAATACTCATAAATATTATTCCATCAAAGCATGGGAGTAAGAGAAATGGACTGTGTTTAAACGAATACTTGGAGAATCAGGACTTCATCTATCCACTCAGTACTGTCAGTGTTTTCTAGCTTCAGAAGAAGATTGTGATTGGCCGGGAGCGGTGGCTCACGCCTGTAATCCCAGAACTTTGAGAGGCTAAGGGGGGCGGAACACGAGGTCAGGAGATCGGGACCATCCTGGCTAACACGGGGAAACCCCATCTCTACTAAAAATACAAAAAAATTAGCCGGGCGTGGTGGCTGGCGCCTGTAATCCCAGCTATTCAAGAGGCTGAGGCAGGAGAATGGCGTGAACCTGGGAGGCGGAGCTTGCAGTGAGCCAAGATCGCACCACTGCACTCCAGCCTGGGCGACAGAGCCATACTCCATCTCAAAAAAAAAAAAAAAGAAAGAAAAAGATTGTGATTAAATGACAGAAAAGGCATATTCATATACCCCAGAGTTCCTTACAAAATTAAGGCAGGTTTAAAAACTAAGGAAATGGCTGGGCACAGTGGCTCACGCCTGTAATCCCAACACTTTGGGAGGCCAAAGCAGATGGATCACCTGAGGTCAGGAGTTCTAGACCAGCCTGGACAACATGGTGAAACCCCATCTCTACTAAAAATACAAAAATTAGCCAGACATGGTGATAGGCACCTGTAATCCCAGCTACTCAGGAGGCTGAGACAGGAGAATCAGTTGAACCCAGGAGGCGGAGGGTGCAGTGAGCCGAGATTACGCCACTGGACTCCAGCCTGGGCGGCAGAGTTGAGACTGTCTCAAAAAAAAAAAAAAAAAAAAAAAAAAAACCTAAGGAAATAAGTGGCAATAAGGGAGAAAAAAATTAGAAGAATCACAAGTGAACAGTATTATGGTAGTGAGGGAGACGGGGAGACAAGAACCAGAAGCTAAATTTTCACATCCCTGAAAGACAAGAAGTCAGGCTGCATTCAGAGCATGGGAGGACCCCAAAGACTGTGAGCCCTGGAGCCGAAGGGCTAGCATCTCCCCTTCACCATTTCCAAGACTGTGACCTTAGGCAAGATACTTAATTTTCTGAGTCATAAGGCTATTGCAAAGATTAAACCAAATAATGTACTAAGGGCTAGACAGCCTAATGCTATTATTATAGTACTCTCTGAAGGCAAGCTATGTGTCTGGAAGAACATGTTTTTCCTTAAAACAGATGTGGGTCAGGCGCAGTGGCTTATGCCTGTAATCCCAGCACTTTGGGAGGCTGAGGTGGGTGGATCACCTGAGGTCAGGAGTTCAAGACCAGCCTGGCTAACATGGTGAAACCCCGTTTCTACTAAAAATACAAAAAAAAAAAAAAAAAAAATTACAAAAAAAATTAGCCAGGCGTGGTGGTGCACGCATGTAATCCCAGCTACTCGGGAGGCTGAGGCAGGAGAAGCGCTTGAACCCAGGAGGTGGAGGTTGCAGTGAGCCGAGATCGCGCCATTGCACTCCAGCTTGGGCAACAAGAGCGAAATTCCATCTCAAAAAAAAAAAGGATGTGAATTACATAAGTGACAGTGGATGCCATAATGGACACCATCCTCAAGAGTTTCTAAGAAAATATACTAGTGGCCAGGCGTAGTGGCTCATGCCTATAAATCCCAACACATTGGGAGCCTGAGGCAGTAGATCACTTGAGACTAGAAGCTTGGAGACCAGCCTGGGCAATATCAGACCCTGTCTCCACAAAAAAAATTAAACATTAGCTGGACGTGGTGGCGCTCGCTGGTAGTCTCTGCTACTCAGAAGGCTGAGGTGGAAGAATCGCCTGAGCCCAGGAGTTCAAGGATGCATGCAGTGAGCTACAACACACCACTACACTCCATCCTTAGCAAGGAAGAAAGACCCTATCAGAAAGGAAAGAAAGACCATATCAGAAAGCAAAGAAATAGAGAACAAAGGAGAGAAAGAAGAAAATATGCTAGTGGGACTCATTTAATTCGTCCCATGAATTGCTCTAAAATAGTTATACATAAGAAAGACAATTTGCTGTACGTAATTCTACTGGATAACAAAATAATTGGTCGACCAATACAAGAAAACAGGTGGTATGTGTGTTACCTAAGTCCAATAGCATTTTTTTTTTTTTTGAGATGGAGTCTTGCACTATCATCCAGGCTGGAGTGCAGTGGCACAATCTCAGCTCACCACAACCTACGCCTCCCGGGTTCAAGCCATTCTCCGGCCTCAGCCTCCTTCCGGAGTAGCTGGGATTACAGGCATGCGCCACCACACCCAGCTGTTTTTTGTATTTTTAGTAGAGATGGGGTTTTGCCATGTTGGCCAGGCTGGTTGGTCTTGAACTCCTAACCCTAAGCGATCCGTCCACCTTGGCCTCCCAAAAGTGCTGGGATTACAGGCATGAGTTGCTGCGCCTAGCCAGAAATGTATTTTTTTTTAAGTGACAGAAAACAGGTTATACGTAATGTTAAAAATAATAAAATGGAAGACTATGCCTTCGGGGCTCATTTCTATAGTTTATTGCTACAGAAGTTTCTCTGAACATGTGGAGCACAGGGGAAAAAATGGTCTATAGGTTGTTGGGTTATAGACCCTTCCTTTTACATTCATATGTATTTATATGAGAATACACGTCCCAAATATTCTACACTTAATATTTTGCAATCAGGAAAAAATGACTTGATAGAAGTATTTACCCTGCCGGGCGTGGTGGCTCACACCTGTAATCCCAGCACTTTGGGAGGCCAAACCAGGAGGATCACCTGAGGACAGGAGTTCGAGGACAGCCTGGCCAACATCGTGAAACCCCATCTCTACCAAAAATACAAAAAATTAGCCAGGCACGGTGGTGCACACCTGTAATCCCAGCTACTCCAGAAACTGAGTCAGGAGAATCGCTTGTACCCAGCAGGCAGAGGATGCAGTGAGCCAAGATCGTGCCACTGCACTCCAGCCTGGGCAACAAGGCAACAAAGCAAGACTCTGTCTTGCAAAAAAAAAAAAAAAAAAAAAAAAAAGGTATTTTTCTTAATTTTCTATTTGTTCTAAGAATAGACTCTAAATACCTGTATGTGGATAGAAAGCTCATCCGTTAAATGTGTTTTTCCTAATACTCAAATTTCTCAATTGGGCTTTTAGTGGAGTTACGTATCATCTGAGGTGAGGAGTTCAAGACCAACTACTAAAGTCGAAGAATACTGTTCAGAAGGGCAATGTCTTAAGACGTCTGTAATAGTCACAACTGGGGGTGGTTGCTACTGGCATCTAACGGGTAGAAGCTGGGGATGCTGCTAAACAACCTGCAGTACACAGGACAGCCCCACAACTAAGAATTATCCAACCCAAAATGTCAGTAGTGCAGAGGCTGAGAAACCATGGCCTAGAATATACCATGTCATATAATAGACAATATTTGTTACTGAATTTCAACATTATCCAAGTATAACACTCTTACCTTTGCATCTCATCTTGTGTAAGATTCTTTCTCATTTCTCTAGAGAGATGGTAAAGACGATGGAGTGTAGATGCATGAAAAAGAGCATTTCCAGATTTCCAAAACACAGTTGAGACTTTGTTATAGTAATTTGCCATCAACTGAGGTTTAGGTGGTTTTTTAGACAAGGAGAATAGCCCATGAATATCTTCCACAGCTTTGAATGCTTCCTAAAATTAGGAGTATAAATTAAAGTCATTGCCTTCTATAACATGAAAAAAATCTAATTCAAATTTCTATGAAACCTACAACACAGAAAACATAAAAATAGCAAATAAAATACCTTTGTGTGGTTCTCTTTACTCATGTATAATATCTATTTTAGAAAACTGCCATAATTACAAAAACACTAACTCCTTAAACGTTTTGAAGTTCTTTAGGAAATAATGGAAAGTAGAGCAGACTCAAGAAAATATTTGCGTATTATCCCATCCCTTGGGGCAATATAAAGAAAAAATCTAGAAGGATATACAACAGGTTATTTCTGAGTGATAAGATAATGGATGAATATTTCTCTTCTTTTAACTTATGGATTTTTTTCTATAATGAGCATGTTTACTTATCTTCTACTGGTAGTATTTTAAGATGGGTGTCCCTATAGAAAAGGAAACATGGGCAAGAACAAAACATCAAATCACACTTTCACTTGGCTCAAACACTCCGAATTTTTAGTTTCTTCCTCTATAATTTCAATCAAATATTGTCTGTCAAATATATAAAAGACTTCAAGGTCACATGACTACAAAATTATATGGAATGTCTTTGTAGGATTCTTAGAAAGGAAAAGGGCCAGGGAGAAGACTAGCTTCCTACCACCACCAAGATCTCCAATGCAAGACAGGCAGCTAAAGCACCACTAAGAAATCTAGAATAATCTACGGCAGCACTTCTCCAACAATCAGTAGTAAAGGATTTCGTTTTTTTTTTAATTTCTAACCTCTTACCGAAGAATATAAAATACAAAATTACCACAAAAATGAAACAGAAAAAGCTCACTTTTTGTCAGAGTAAACACACACAAAATTTACAATAAAATTGCTACTAAGAAACTTTGCATATGCTTTTCTACTCTATACTTATTTCACCACAGACCAGACAGTTTACAAATGACACCAGTCATGAAACCACACTTCAAGCAGCACTGGCAATGTATTGTTTTATATGTCAAGAAACTGGATCTGAAAGAGATTATATGGTTTGGTCCAGAATTCATAGAAGGCAACTAGAAACAAAATATTCAGAGATTTCTTGTTCAGAACTTTTCCCAGTCTACTAGGCAACTTTAATTCCTTACCTTATTGAAATTAACCAATGCATACCAAGATGAAGCTCTTCATTAAGGGGGGAGAAAAGTAACATAGACTATTATTTCTAGAAAGAAAAGCTAATAGCTCCAACATACCTGCCACAATTCCATGCTGATAGCACTGTCCAACTGAACAAGTCTGGTTTCCAAATGCATGGACTGGCTCTCTGGATTATTAAGATTGATTGCCGTACTTTGGTTATGGTGGCGCTGAATCTGCGATAAGTGCATTCTCAAATTGTCACACAGTTTACGGAATTCAGCCTTACGCGTGTATTGGAGGCAGAATTTGAAAGCTATAAGCATAATTGTAAAATATATTAGGTACCTTCTACTATCTACTTACATATTTGAATAGGTTTTATTTCACACATTAAGATCAGTTATTTTAACAGGATTCACCAAACTCATCATTAGTCTTTGTGATGCAATGAGAATCAACTTATTTCATCCAGACTACCTTTTTGAGTGAACCCTAACAAAACCAAAGACATAATCACCGGTCCTTGCCTAGAACTAAAATGTGGTGCTGGCAGAGTTTACAAGTGGGAAACCAGAATTTAGATCTAGGAGTCACCTTTCAAAGACCCACCACTTTAAATCCTAAGAGTAAAAAAATCTAGTCTAAAATATAATGAACTTTGATATCTAACTTACACAGTAAGAAACAAGGTTCTGTACTAATTAAAACTACATAATACAAATTGAGGGCTTATAGTAACCTAATTTCAACTGATTACAGATGAACTACTTGTTCTGTCATTTAAATGGACACCTTAATTTTTTTACTGTCACATATGCAGTATTAGATTATTTTTTAGATTTCCTTTCCCCTTAAAAATAGTATGTCTATTTTAACAGGCCTAAAACAGAGATGCAGTTTAACTTCAAGTTAATATTTATATCAACAACTATCAAAAAGTCCAAATTTACTTGTATGAAAGTGAAAATTCAGGCTGAGCAGAGCTGTAATCCCAGCACTTTCGGAGGCCGAAGCAAGAGGATCACTTGAGTCCAGAAGTCTGAGACCAGCCTGAGCAACAATGCAAGGTCCCAGCTCTTTTTTAAAAAATAAAAATAAAATAAAATAAAAAAAGTAGAGAACTCAAGTTTACTAAAAAAAATGGAAAACTTTACTTTTTCAGTTATACAGAGAACTCCAAAATGACTTTAAAATGTCTTTCATTGTTACTGATGTTTGTGTAAAAAGAAAAAAAAAGATCTTTCAGATATCAATAAAATACAACTCACACAAAACTCCTTTAAAGAGTAAAACAGGCCGGGCGCGGTGGCTCACGCTTGTAATCCTAGCACTTTGGGAGGCCGAGGCGGGCGGATCACGAGGTCAGGAGATCGAGACCACGGTGAAACCCCGTCTCTATTAAAAATACAAAAAATTAGCCGGGTGTGGTGGCGGGCGCCTGTAGTCCCAGCTACTCGGAGAGGCTGAGGCAGGAGAATGGCGTGAACCCGGGAGGCGGAGCTTGCAGTGAGCCGAGATCGCGCCACTGCACCACTCCACCACTCCAGCCTGGGCGACAGAGCAAGACTCCATCTCAAAAAAAAAAAAAAAAAAAAAGAGTAAAACAAACTCCTTACTCAGTCACTTTGGTTTTGTTGTTTTTTTTTTGAGACGGAGTCTTGCTGTTACCAAGGCTGGAGTGCAGCAGTGCCATCCTGGCTCACTGCAACCTCCGCCTCCCGGGTTCAAGCGATCCTCCCACCTCAGCCTCCTGAGTAGTTGGGATTACAGGCGTACACCACCACGACCGGCTAAATTTTTTGTATTTTTAGTAGAGAAGGGGTTTCACCATGTTGGCCAGGCCGCTCTTGAACTCCTGACCTCAAGTGATCCATCCACCTTGACCTCCCAAAGTGCTGGGATTACAGGTGTGAGCCACCACATCCGGCCGCAGTCATTTAATACTCATGTGAATGCCAACATTTCAATAAGGATAAAAACTAGTTCATTTTAAGCACTTTTCAGAAAATTTACTCCTCAGTCAATTTCAAAGCACTTCACTCAGATTTGATCTTCTCATCTTACCTTGCTGGGCAATATCATGGTACAGGCGCTCTACTCTAGAATTGTTTCTAAGAAGGTCCAAACACTGCCTGTAAGACTCCCACAGGAATTTAACCCATGGAGTTAAAAGTAATCTGTCAGTACGATCCTGAGTGTCTTCACCACTTACAGCACTTAGGAGAACACTACAAAGAAAAAAATGTTGAAAACAATTTTAGACAGTTTCCTACTTTGCCATGTGATTAAAAACCAAAACAATGTTCATCAGAAAACAGTGCAAATTCTTCCCACAATTTGTACACACTGCAAGGGTGTCACTATCTACTCCCTGAATTCCCAATCTGCATTATGTTCATTTAAATTAGTATTTGCCCTTCTATCTTAAGGCTGTCATTTTCCACTTCAATGAATTTGTATTACCTACATAAATTAATTGGTTACTATGCATTTAAAACTTCAAAGATTTGCATTTTTTTCTGATAAACATCTACTTCAAAAGGAAATGAAGACCCATGTAAAGGAAAACACTAAGTTAACTATCAAAGCATTTATTAGAGGTCTAACCCACATACCTCTCAGGAGTTTGAATATTATCCAGATCCTCTATATCTAAGACCATCTGCTGAGATTCTTCTTTAGCAGCTTCAGTTTTTTCCTCTGCCATTTTCAAATATGCCCTAACAACATCCTCTAGAGATTTTATGTTCACCTAATCCAAAAATACAAAAACTCTTCAGAACTTATTTTTCCATTGAACCATAAGATGTTTTAAAGGCAAATTTTAAGAGAAATACAATATATTAACTTCGAAAGGTAAGTTCTTCGGCAGATTACTAAAAGCACTTGTTAAAAATATACAACCCAGTTCTGTTTGTACCTGTTGACAAATGTTCTTATACTGGTATAATCCCTCCTTTGCCAAGTGACTCTTGCGAAGATCCACGCAAAGTTCCAAGTATTTCAACATAATTGGTTCGTGTATCTTTTGCCACGTTCTATGTTTTTTACTTTTCATAACATCATAAAGAACATCCAGAGCAGGCTGCTTTTTGCCAACCTCAAGAAATTCTGAAAAATTCAGAAAAATTAACATTAGTTATGTACACTATACAACAGTCTAAACTTTACCTTTTTAAATGGCTGTTTCAATTCCCCAACTCATTACCAACTTTTTACCAAGTTACATTTATTTTTGACTTCTAAAGGTATGCCATAATTATCAAAAGTAAAACAATAGAAAGACCTGTATTGTGTTGAAATATGATCTACAAGTAAAACTGAATTTCACTGTATTCCACTGTGATTTAAAAGTTCCAGGCCGGGTGCAGTGGCTCATGCCTGTAATCCCAGCAATTTGGGAGGCCAAGGTGGGCCAATCACTCGAGGTCTAGAGTTGGAGACCAGCCTGGCCAATACGGTGAAACCCAACTCTACCAAAAATACAAAAATTAGCCGGGCGTGGTGGTATGTGCCTGTAGTCCCAGCTACTGAGGAGGCTGAGGCAGGAGAATCACTTGACCCCAGGAGGCGGAGGTTGCAGTGAGCCGAGATCGCACCATTGCACTCCAGCCTGGGCGACAAGAGCGAAATTCCATGTCTCAAAAAAAATAAAATAAAATAAATAATGTGTCAGTATTGGTTCATTAGTTGTTACAAATAAAAATCAACATGGGAGAAAGTGGGTGTCGTGTCAATGAAACTATGCACTCTGCAACACTCTGGAAATCTCAAACTTCTTTAAAAAATTATTTGTTTGTTTTTTTTTAATAAAAAAATAGAAAAATGGTGCCGGGAGCGGTGGCTTATGCCTGTAATCCCAACACTTTGGGAGGACAAGGAGGGCAATCACTTGAGGTTGGGAGTTCAAGACCAGCCTAACCAAAATGGAGAAACCAAGTCTCTACTAAAAATACAAAATTAGCAGGGCATAGTGGTGCATGCCTGTGGAGGCTGAGGCAGGGGAATCGCATGAACGTGGGAGGCGGAGGTTGCGGTGAGCTGAGATGGCGCCACTGCACTCCAGCCTGGGCAACAAGAACGAAACTCAACTCAAAAAAAAAAAAGGAAAAAAAAATAGAATACAAAGCAAAATAACTTATATTATTTTTTTCTTTTTCTTTTTTTTTTTTTTTTGAGACAGAGTCTCGCTGTGTCGCCCAGGCTGGAGTACATTGGCGTGATCTCAGCTCACCACAACCAATTCTGCCTCAGCCTCCTGAGTAGCTGGGATTACAGGCACCCGCCACAGGGCCCAGCTAATTTTTGTATGTTTAGTAGAGACAGGGTATCACCATCTTGGCCAGGCTGGTCTCAAACTCCTGACCTCATGATCCACCCGCCTTGGCCTCCCAAAGTGCTGGGATTACAGGCGTGAATCACCATGCCCAGCCAACTTATATTCTTTTGAATTTATTATCCCCTGAGCCCGAAGGCATTCTATGTGGTAACATTTCAAAATCCAGTTCCAATTTTAAGTTTTATGTATATTGTTTGTTTTGAAATACAGTCAAAAGCAGTACCTCTACCATTACATTATTTCTGACTCAGGTTAAAATTTATCTTATATTTCTTCATCTTTTATTTTCTTTTGTACACTTAATAGACTAGGGGAGAAAGAGGTCATTTAACCTAAGTCAACTGGTTAAATTCATCTTAACATGCATTAATTGCAAATTTCACACACACAAACTTCCCAATGAACATTTAAAAAACAATTTGGGGGAACTAAAACACTACACTAAAAAAAAAAGGGGGCTTAAAACACTATATATATATACATATATATATATCTCCTTTTTAGAAATATCGTTTATTTTCCTTGGAATAAGACTTTTTTTTTTTTTTTTTTTTTTGGACAGTTTCGCTCTGTCACCCAGGCTGGAGTGCAGTGGCGCAATCTCAGCTCACTGCAACCTCCGCCTCCCGGGTTCACGCCATTCTCCTGCCTCAGCCTCCTGAGTAGCTGGGACTACAGGTGCTTGCCACCACGTCTGGCTAATTTTTTTTTTTTTTTTTTTTTTTTTTTTTTTTTTTTTGTATTTTTAGTAGAGACGGGGTTTCACCGTGTTAGCCAGGATGGTCTCGATTTCCTGACCTTGTGATCTGCCCACCTCGGCCTCCCCAAGTGCTGGGGTTACAGGCGTGAGCCACCGCACCCAGCCAATACTTTTTCTTTTAAGAGCCACCTGATAATGGCCAGGCACAGTAGCTCATGCCTGTAATCCCAGCACTTTGGGAGGCGGGCGGATCACGAGGTCAGGAGATCGAGACCATCCTGGCTAACACGGTGAAACCTCGTCTCTACTAAAAATACAAAAAATTAGTTGGGCCATGGTGATGCACGACCGTAATCCTAGCTACTTGGGAGGCTGAGGCAAGACAATTACTTGAATCCAGGAGGCGGAGGTTGCAGTGAGCCGAGATAGCGCCACTGCACTCCAGCCTGGGCAACAAGTTTCAAGAAAAAAAAAAAGTTTGCAACAGGATAAATCACAAAACATACTGAAATAAATCTTTGCACAATACCTTATATGAAATCACATTTTTCACATGCAAATAATGACAAAACCCTTCACCACTGCATGAAAAAGTCCATCTTTCACTGAGTCAATCTTACTATCAAAAAGAAAACTTAATAAATGAAACAAAGATGTAATATATAACTAGATACTTTACTGAAATAAGCCTTTCCTTGTTGTCAGGGGTGGGGGTGGGAGGGAAAAAACTTTCAGTCTTCTCCTGGTCTTCTATAGTGCATGCAAGCTTATTTTCTAAAATGTAACAGTACAGCCAGGTGCCTTGGTTCACACCTGTAATCCCAGCCCTCTGGGAGGCCAAGGCATCACTTGCAGTCAGGAGTTCCAGATCAGCCTGGGCAACATGGTGAAACCTTGTCTCCACTACAAACACAAAAATTAGGCAGGCATGGTGGTGCACGCCTGTAATCCCAAATACTCGGGAGGATGAGACTTTAGAATCACTTAAACCCAGGAGGCAGAGGTTGCAGTAAGCCAAGGTTGCATCACTGCACTCCAGCCTGGGCAATAGAGGGAGAGATTCTGTCTCAAAAAAAAAAAAAAAAGAAAAAAAAGAAAATGTAACAGTACATTAGGCGTTTTTCATAACTAACAAAAACAGTCTCTTATCAGCAAAAAACTTGGGAGTAAATGCGTTTAATCGAATTTATACTTTAAGAAAATCACAGCAGCAGCACTAAAATGACCTATTGTATCCAACTCCTAATCTAAAAAGGGCTTGTTTAGAGATGAAACTGAAACCATTTTTCACTTCCTGAACAGCCAATTAAAACTTGATTCCTTAGCCAGGTGCGGTGGCTCACGCCTGTAATCCCAGCACTTTGGGAGGCCGAGGCAAGCAGATCACTTGAGGCCAAGGGTTCAAGATCAGCCTGGGAAACATGTCTCTACTGAAAAAAAATTTAAAAATTAGCTGGGCATGGTGGGACACGCCTGTAATCCTGAAGCAGGAGAATCGCTTGAGCCCGGGAGGCGGAGGTTGCAGTGAGCCGAAATAGTGCCCTGCACTCCAGCCTGGCCAACAGAGCGAGATTCTGTCTCAAATAAATAAATAAATAGTTGGAATGAGAACAGATTTTTCATAATCCATGACAATGAGTCTTCTGCCTTTGTCCTAATTTATATACAAGAATTCAGTTCCTCTGAATTATTATTATTTTTTTTTGAGATGGAGTCTCGCTCTGTCACCCAGACTGGAGTGCAGTGGCGCAATCTCAGCTCACTGCAAGCTCCGCCTCCTGGGTTTACGCCATTCTCCTGCCTCAGCTTCCTGAGTAGCTGGGACTATAGGTGCCCGCCACCACGTCAGGCTAATTTTTTTGTATTTTTAGTAGAGACGGTTTCACCGTGTTAGTGAGGATGGTCTTGATCTCCTGACCTCATGATCCACCTGCCTCGGCCTCCCAAAGTGCTGGGATTACAGGCATAAGCCACCACGCCCAGCCTCCTCTGAATTATTTAATGGTGGCCAGGGGAAGCTTTTGAGGCTGGAAAGAACTATCATAAACTAAAGGTTCTATTTCAATACTTAAATATTGATTTCCAGATTAATATTATAGAAATAAAAGTTAAAATCTAGAATTATAAACCTTACTAGATGGGTGAGCATTCGGAGCATACCTTTCAAATTCATTACTGAATGTATAAAGAAGTTTACATCAGCCCTTGATGTTTACTAGTTTATTTGTGCAACAGACCAAATAGATATGCTACGTTACTCAATTTGTGGCCTTAATAACAGCTTTATGGCCGGGCGCGGTGGCTCAAGCCTGTAATCCCAGCACTTTGGGAGGCCGAGGCGGGCGGATCACGAGGTCAGGAGATCGAGACCATCCTGGCTAACAGGGTGAAACCCCGTCTCTACTAAAAATACAAAAAATTAGCCGGGCGTGGTGGTGGGCGCCTGTAGTCCCAGCTACTCGGAGAGGCTGAGGCAGGAGAATGGCGTGAACCCGGGAGGCGGAGCTTGCAGTGAGCCGAGATCGCGCCACTGCACTCCAGCCTGGGCAACAGAGCAAGACTCCGTCTCAAAAAAAATAAAAATAAAAAAAATAACAGCTTTATTTTTTAAAGGCACTGGTTGTAGAACTATAATAAGGTCAGCAGCAGTTAGTTTGGTACTACTAACGATATAATACGAAAAAGGGGCCTTCTCCAAATGATTACAGGATATGAAATTCTTGCCTGTAACTGCTGGTCCAAGTTCTCACCTTCCTGAATGACTACTATAATTTTTCCCCCAAAAAGTGCTCATATATATGCTTAGGGTGACCTGAACGACTATTCTACTTAAATTTATTTACATTTCATTAAGATAATGCAATAGATTAGGTCTAAATATTGTTGGGATCACAAATATTACATATAAAACATTTAGATAAAATGAGATTATTTCCAATTAGGGGAATGCCCTCTGATCCTTCACTTATGTTTTGGAAGCAGTGCCCTGGACCATCCAGCAACTGCTCACTTTGAGAAGGGATCCCTCAAGATCAAAGGTATGAGTTTCTACTCTGAAGGTAACGCATGCATCCCCATGCAACAGCTTCAAAGGGCTGCAAGCAAGGCGTCCCCACAGTCTTTTTTAAAAAGCTACACAAACAAAATTCAAGTTTCCCCCCCCAGTGTCCCTCATCTTGCCTACTTTAATTTCAGATCCTTTCCTTAACCTGCCCTTCATGAATCAAGCCTGTGTCAATTTAGAAACAGGAAAAAAATGTTTGGTGCACATTACATATCCTTTCTATATCAAGTTCTTATGAAGATTCCAAAAAGAGAAGCCATACAGGAAACAAGGCCCGAACACACCAAATATGTAATGTGTAGACCATTATAGTGCTTTGGCCTACTAGCACGGGAGAAAAAAAATACCCGTTGGGCAAAGCATGCAAATGATTGTAAAATAACAGCCATGCAGAGTAGTAATTTCATGAAAATCATTTCGTATACTACAAATTCTAAGTTTCGAAACGACGAAAAGTCATAAACTTTGCTACAGTTTGCTTTATAGTGACAAAGTTCCATTTCAATCTCTTCTTTCCGATGTATTAATAAACATCCTAAAACCGCTTGTCTGCTCTAACCATTAGATCACTGGTTATCATTAGAATGAATTAGTGATCACACCTATGTTGTAGTTTGAATAGGTTTTTAAAACAATTATTCCATTCCACACAATGTGGAATTATCCTATTCCACAGACCAGTTCCCTCCCCGACAAAGTGTTACTTTTACCTTAAAAAGTACATGACCAACATATCTCTGGTCCTGCCACATTATCAGTTTATGTGCTGACTCAAACTGCCGTTTTCACAAGATGAATTTTCAAAGAAGCTAACAAAATAAGCTCTCCAAACATAAAACTGTAACTCACAAGGTATATGCATCTACAACATGGGTAAAACCCGAAACTTCTATTTCGGTGAAGGAAGGATGAAAATAAGAGCTATCCATGCCCTAACGATTAGAAAAATTGTCCAGTTAGAGGAAGAAAAAAAAAACAAAACCCTAAACAAAGTTTCTTAAGCCCAGAGCCTAGCAAGAACGTGTGCATCCCCAGAACGCCAATGTAATAAATGCCTTGGAGAGATCGGGGCACACAAGTTTTTCCCTCAAGCGCCAATGGCTAAAGTACACATATGGAAATAGAAATCGCAGACAGCAGCACTGTGGCAGAAAAAAAGAGAAAAAAGGACTGATCTGGATGTCAAGAGACGTTGGTTTTAAGTCTCTTGGCTCAACAACTCCCGGAGTGACCTTGGGGAAACCTCTCTCTAGGCCTGTTTCGTTATCTTTAAGAGGAGACCTGAAGTCCCTTTACATTAACTATTCCAACTTCCAGTGATTCGAAACAGGCTTTCGGACTGCTTCTAATCAATGCCAGGAAAAAGGAAAAAACAAAAACAAAACAAAACAAAACAAAAAAACAGGAATCAGGTTAAATAGGTCAGAGGCCCCTAAGTGGCTATAAAGCAGCTGGGTAAAGGATAAGTGGACCCTGACCCAGCAAAGCACTGAGCGCGGCTTGGAGAGCGGGGGTGGCTGCGGGAGGGCCGGGGGTGGGTCCGTAGGGCTCCCGGCCCGGGCAGGAGGTGGAGCCGAGGCTTTCGCGTGCATTGTCCCCGGGAGGGAGCCATGTTTCTTACTCCCCGGCACTCCCAGATGGCGGCCGGGGGCGCGGGCCCTAAGCAGACCAAAGCCCCAGGGACCTGGAGAGCCAGCGGACGCAGGCAGCGAGGAGGGAGCTCCAACCCGGGTAGGGGCTGTCTCCCAGGCTGCGGTCCCCGCGACCCACCCGGAGGCGGCAGGGGGAAGGAAGGGCCGCTGGGGCGACGGTTCCGGGCTCCGCGCCTCCCAGACCCTAGTCGATAGAGTGAGAAGGAAACCCATGCCCAACCACCGGCTGGGACAGCGGCGGGCAGGCCGCATTGGTCTCCTCTCCCCGCGCGGACCAGGCGGCGGAGCAGTGGGAAGCAGGCCCGCGCTCTCGACCTCGGAGGCCTCGGGCCGTCCCAGCCCGGCGCGCCCCGATCAGTTACTCACCGTTGGCGCGTTTGAGGGCATTTTCCGGCCTCTGAAAATAGGCCGGCATCTTGGCGGCAGGCTCAGCTCACCCGGCGTCAGCGAACTCTCTAGTGGCCCGGGCCGGGAGAGGAGACGAAGGGGAACCAGCGTAAGGTTCCACGCGCCTCGCCAGCAGTCGCCCGCGCCCAGCCGGCCAGAGACGGAAAGGAAGGAGCCACGTGACCTCCGCGCGGCGGCCCTGCTGCCGCCCAGGCCCCGGATGTATGGGGCGGGTCTCCGTGCGCGCAAGCGCGCTGGCGTCACGCACGCCGACAGACGTGGCGGCGCCGGAGTCCTAGGCGCGCAAGGTCCAGTTCCCCTCTTGGGCCTGTTCTGGCTAGCGTTAGGGAGACAGTTCCCAGGCTCTTCAATCTTCGAGCGAGAATTGGGGTGGGAAGGGTGAGTGTGGGGTCAGAGTTTCTGTCTGGAGAACAAGCAAACGTCTGCAGATTGATTTTCAAAGCGACTTGTGCGGAGTCGTGCAGTTACAGTAAGGTCCCATCCAGCCGGGAGAATCGCCTGTCTTGGCTACCTGAAAATGCTGAGTTTAACGAAAACGCAGTGAGCAGGTGTCATCAGGTCAGCGCCGCTCAACCGTGAGGGACAAGCATGGGGAAGAGTGACGCCTAAAATAAACAAGCAAGGTTCTTTTATATCTTGGTAAAGCAAAAAGTTTGTGTCACAGGGATTGCCTTGAGAAATGGAGGCTCTCAGAGGGGGCGAGTGGGAACAGAGCGACCTGGCAAAGGGCGAAACTCCCTGGAGCGCAGCAGACTTGCTTGGTGTTTGAAAACACACGGAAAGGAGTGTCGTCACTTTTTACATACAGCGCACGTCACAAACAAATTAAGAAAAATTGGTGTTAGTGAAAAAAATCAATCTGAGAGTCCCTTTTATTGTTGCTTAACAATTTTAATGTTCGCAGACGAAGAACTTTACCTAGAACTTGAAAACCATTTGAACCGAATCTAATTCTCAAGCCCTTGGTACGAAATAAAGGTGAGCTCAGAAGGAAAATTTAGAAGGCAGCAGTGAAATAGGTTATTGTCAATGTATTACACATTTAATAGACGAGATATGTGAATTAATGAATGAGGAAATCGGCCGGGCATGGTGGCTCGCGCCTGTAATCCCAGCACATTGGGTGGCCGGGGTGGGTGGATCACCTGAGGTCAGGAGTTCGAGACCAGCTTGGCCAACATGGCGAAACCCCGTCTCTACTAAAAATACAAAAATTAGGCCTGGCGTGGTGGCTCACGCCTGTAATCCCGGCGCTTTGGGAGGCCGAGGCGGGCAGATCACGAGGTCAGGAGTTCAAGACCAGCCTGACCAACATGGTGAAACCCCCCCCATCTCTACTAAAGATACAAAAAATTAGCTGGACGTGGTGGCGAGCGCCTGTAATCCCAGCTACTTGAGAGGCTGAGGCAGGAGAATCGCTTGAACCCGGGAGACAGAGGTTGCAGTGAACCTAGATTGTGCCACTGCGCTCCAGCCTGGGTGACAGGGCGAGACTACGTCTCAAAAAAAAAAAATTAGCCGGGCGCCTGTAATCCCGGCTACTCAGAAGGCTGAGGCAGGACAATCGCTTGAACCCGGCAGGCAAAGGTTGCAATGAGCTAAGATCCGGCCACTGCACTCCAGCCTGGGCGACAGAGGGAGACTCCGTCTCAAAAAAAAAAAAAAAAAGAGAAAACCACAGGATATACACACAAAAAGCATTTCCCCCTCATTACTTCTGCCTCCGCAAAGATTTTTCTTTTTTTCAACATGAACTGTTCTACTACAGGAGAGGTTTTTCTATTTATCTAAATTGATCACTATAAAGAAAGAAGATTTGGGAAATATAGACATGGACCCAGAAAATCACAAATTCTAAAGAAGTTTATTTTAAAATTAATTTCAGAGAGCTCGTCCTCCAGAATGCTTAGACCATTCTATGTGTCTGAGCTTACTCAACAAAAAAATAAGAGCCGGGCAGGGTTGATATAAAAACAAGTACTGAGAAGCTATAGGAACTGTTTTATGGACAGGATCAAGAGACTTGTTTGTGTATATAATAATTAAGTCAAAATTAAAGAGCGAAACATATGAGCACATACTTCTTTTACGAGATGTAGACAGAGAACTATTTAGCAGCCCATAGAGAGATGCAAACAAAATAAAGGAAAGTTGACCTAAAAAATCAGAAAAAAAGCTTGCTGACATTCATAACTTTACGTTATCATTTCTCAAAGAAAATAGTAAAATGGGCCAGCATGATGGCTCACGCCTGTAATCCCAACACTTTGGGAAGCCGAGGTGGGCAAATCACGAGGTCAGGAGTTCGAGACCAGCTTGGCCAACATGGTGAAACTAAAAATACAAAAATTAGCTGGGCATGGTGGCACATGCCCATAATCCCAGCCACTTGTGAGGCCAAGGCAGGAGAATCACTTGAACCCTGGAGGTGGAGGTTGCATGAGCCAAGATTGTGCCACTGCACTCCAGCCTGGGCAACAGAGCGAGACTCCATCTCAAAAAAAAAAAAATAGTAAAATGGCCTCATTCGTTATTACTCATTATTTGGTATGCCTACAACAACACAAACACTAGAAACTTGGGAGATAGACAGGATGCAGTGGCTCACGCCTGTAACCCCAGCACTTTGGGAGGCCGAGGCAGGCGGATCACAAGGTCAGGAGTTTGAGACCAGCCTGGCCAATATGGTGAACCCTGTCTCTACTAAAAATACAAAAATTAGCCGGTTGTGGTGGCAGGCCCCTGTAGTCCCAGCTACTTGGGAGGCTGAGGCAGGAGAATCACTTGAACCCGAGAGGTGGAGGTTGCAGTGAGCCGATACCGCGCCACTGCACTGCAGCCTGGGCGACAGAGCGAGACTGTCTAAAAAAAAACAGAGAAACTTGGGAGATAAAATGAAATCCAATATCCCTACATATTGATCCTTTGGCCTTTCAAGTTATTTAAAGTATATAAAGCATTTAGTAATATAACAAATGATCATATACGTGTATTTAAATAAATTATGTACAGTCTAGTAGCATTTTGGGAATGAATAAAGGTGTAACATCAATTTCCAGGATAAATTTACCTATTAAATTCAACCAACGTGGCCAGGCACAGTGGCTCCCGCCTGTAATCCCAGCACTTTGGGAGGCCAAGGCAGGCGGATTGCCTGAGTTCTGGAATTCAAGACCAGCCTGGTCAACCTGGTGAAACCCTGTCTCTACTAAAAATGCAAAAATGAAAAACCAAAAAAAAAAAAAAAAACTAGCCGGGCATGGTGGTGCACACCTGTAGTCCCAGCTACTCAGGAGGCTGAGGCAGGAGAATTGCTTAAACCCAGGAGATGGAGGTTGTAGTGAGCCGAGATGGAGCCACTGCACTCCAGCCTGGGCCACAGAGCGAGACGCTGTCTCAAAAAAATAAAAATAAATTTAAAAAAATCTACCAACAAATATTCAGTACCAGCTAACAGCCATTGGATGCTGAAGATAAAAAGATCAAGATGCCTGCTTTCCAGGAGTTAATGATTCACTGGTGAAAATAAATGAATACACAACGAGCAACAAGATAGGATCTAATCTGGGACAGGAGAAAAGGGTAATTATTTGTTGTTGATTAATGCTTACTTAGTAGAAAACAGGCAACCTGAAGATGATAGAAACCACTTTGGGAAATGGTAAGAGGAAGTAATAAGGCTCAGGGTTTTTTCTGACTAATCAAATTACTTTTGTATTACATATGACTGGATCATTAATATGATGTTTTAGGGTTTTTTTCTGACTTGAGTGGAGTAAACATGATTCCCAGAAAGACAATTGTTAGGAGCACAACGGAGGTACTACATTATACATATTTGCAACATAGTATCATACAGCTTTAAAACAAGTAGCATGTTTTACAATTTACAAAGTGTTTTCACATTTCTAGTTTTATTTACAAGTTTGCCTAATGAAGGTATTTGTACCCACCTCCCCCACCCCCGTGAGCATAATAAATTTCAAAGAGGTAAGTTAACTAAGGTTCACAGTAATACATTCCTTCAACAAACCATGATCAAGTGCATTTCATGTACCAGGCACAGTAGGCAGGGCGCAGCGGCTCACGCCTATAATCCTAACGCTTTGAGAGGCCGCGGCGGTGGATCACCTGAGGTCAGGAGTTCAAGACCTGGCCAACATGGTGAAACCTTGTCTCTACTAAAAAAATAGAAAAGTTAGCCAGGCGTGGTGGCAGGTGCCTGTAGTCCCAGCCACTTGGGAGGCTGAGGCAGGAGAATCGCTTGAACCTGGGAGGCGGAGGTTGCAGTGAGTCGAGATTGCACCAC